>NC_139670.1:15762144-15837144 GCF_951799395.1 Argentina silus | reverse complement strand
GTATACGGTTTCCCCCCCCCCCTTACAGCGTGATACTTTTACTTTACAGCATCGAGTGTTTAAAAAAAACAAAAAAAACAAAGAAGGTGAAATTTGTGTCAAGACGAACACAACCTGCTCTGCACTTCAGTAACGTTTGGTGACGTCCGTCCTGTGTTGAAGTGCTTGTTCATCTCCTGGTCCGACGTTCATCTGTTTCCTCCTCTTCTCTGTATTGCAGTTGTGACTCAGAAAACCGTTACCTTGGCAACCCACTGAGGGGAACTTGTTACTGTGAGTATCCTCTTCCAGCATCTGTCCCCCCAACAGGAGATAACACCTTGCGCACGCACAGACACACATTTAACACGCACACACACACACACACACACACACACACACCCTTAATACAAACACACATTCAGTCACTCACACACACACATGCACACAGACACACGCACACACGCTGAACACATATATGATCACATACGTATATATATAAACTCTTGTCTTATGTACAGTACAAGTCTAAAGTTTGGACACAAATTTGCCAAGAGTGTGCAAAGCTGTCATCAAAGCAAAAGGTGGCTACTTTGAAGAATCTAAAATAGAAAACATATTCTGGTTTGTTTAACACTTTTTTGGTTTGCTACATAATTCCATATGTGTTCCTTCATAGTTTTGATGTCTTCAATATTCATCTACAATGTAGAAAATAATTTAAAAAAAATAAAGAAAAACCATTGAATGAGAAAGGTGTGTCCAAACTTTTGACTGGTACTGTCAACAAGCAGATCCACTTTACAAGTTCATGAGACCAGCACTCAGGCTCTATCAGAGTGTGTTAAGTTTGACAACAAGTGTTAAATGGTCCTTTCATCGATAGAGATATTTGCAGTATGACGGTACTTTTTTTATTTTTTTGTCAACAAACTACGGAGCCTCATCATCCTCTCTCTCTGGTCTGCATGGTGTCTGGGCGTCGAAGAGACCACCGCTCCGAGCGGTCCGTGTTCGTTGCGTGACGGCTGGCAGGGTGTGAGAAAACAGTGTGTATGTGAACCAGGCAGAAGGGCGTCAAAGGGTGCCAGTAGCAGAGAGGGCATCAGGTGGCACGGGGGGGTAGGGGGGCAGTCGTGCCATGTGGCGTCACGAGCAGAAGCCATTTTGAAGTAACGCTCATCGCCGGGGACGATCGAACCCTTTTAATACTGAACTTATCGCCAACCGCTTGAAGACGTCTACTACTATTCACCCTAGAAGGACCATCGGAAATAAACTCCCAATCCTATCCTACAGTCTGCAATCCGGCCGCATCAATCAATCCAATCTAGTTTGGTTCCCCCCCCCAGCCTCTCTCTCCTAGCAGTCTGCGTCACACCCCGAGAAAATGGCCCAATTAGATTGATTAGTCAAATACATTCTCCTACAGTTCCCTGCATGCATTTCCTGCCCCCCCCCCCCCCCCCCCCGCGCGCGCGCGGCAGGGTGACTTGTGAAAACGTCAAGCACCTCAGAAGAAGTGAATGAGTGGTTGAGCTAATGAATGACATGGACAGTGAGAACTCCCACTCACTCAGTCAGTCACTCTCTGTCAGTCAGCCAGCCAGTCAGCCAGTGAGTGAGTCAGTCAGTGAGTTTCCTTCTTCAGGAAAAAAGTTTGAGAACTGTAATAAAGACGGTATTACGTGCACTAGAAATGATATTGAACAGGATGTCTTAGCTGGTGGCAGTTTGTGTGTGTGCGTATGTGTGTGTGTTTGCGCATTTAACGGTGTCCTTCACTATACTGCAGTGCGTAATTATTCATTATGGACCCCCCCCCCCGCCCCGCCCCGCCCCTGCTCCAGTCTAGACAATAGGTCCCAGCGAACGCAGTGTGCTTTTGCACACCGATACGTCGTCCAGCACCTCACACACATCTCAATGAGGCCAACAGCAGCCACGAAGACCACGTTTGAGCTCCCCTGATTGCACGCCAACACCCTGCTTTGATTTGAATCAGTGCGGACTGATTACTCATGTTTCAAAAGCAATTGAGCCAAGTATGATAATTGTATTACATGTTGAGCTCATAGAACTAGCTCAATCACTGTAATTTGTTGACTGAAGGTTTCCTGAAGTTTCATTTATGTAAGCCAGAAAAGTACTCACCTCACACATTTTTCATAGACCATAGATTATATACATTTTGTCTATAAGTACTATTTCGAAACATTTTGAACATACATTAATGTACCACCTGGAATTATGTAGTAAACAAAAAAGTTTTAAACAAACCAGAATATGTTTTCTATTTTAGATTCTTCAAAGTAGCCACCTTTTGCTTTGATGACAGCTTTGCACACTCTTGGCAAGTTTGTGTCCAAACTTTTGACTGGTACCGAATGTCGCAGTTTAGCTTCAGCTAAAACTCTGAATAAGGTCTACTGACCGAAGCGTTGGTTTATATGATCCCGTAAATGATTGTGGAGTTTGTAAGAATACCATTGTGCAGCTAGCACTATCAAAAAAAGTGCAGCCAGACAAACCTTCATTTAAAAAAAAAAAAAAAAAAAAGAAAAGTGCTGCATTGCTGCTTAGAATTTGAACCAATGCCGCATTGTTGTGTTTGGCACAGCTTTAGAACTGCGCCTGAACTTTAACCTTAGATGGTGAATGCACAGTCAAACCGCATTCCAGATGAACACGAAAGGCACAAGGTGATTCGATACAGAATTACACAGCCACAACAAATGTGTGTTGATTACAGGTGTTGATTTGAATCAATTGGTTCCCTGAGTCTTCTTTTCTCTTTTGTTCTATGTTACAGATAACCTGCTGATAGACTACCAGTTCACCTTCAGCCTTCTGCAGGAGGATGACCACCACTACACCGCCATCAACTTCATGGCCACTCCTGAACAGGTAAGGAGCACGAGTAGGAGTTGCCTCTAACTGATCTAAGGTCAGTTTTGTGTCAGTTTTTGTGTACAGCCCCAGCCCCAAATCTGAAAACCGACATACACGTTCTTCCTTTTTTTATTTCTAGACCAACAAGAATTTGGACATGTCTATCAATGCCTCTAACAACTTCAACCTCAACATCACCTGGTCTGTGGGCTCAACAGGTAATGTGCTTATGTACCGTCCTCCTAATTAAAATTGTCATCATTGGTGTGTGTTTGTGTCTGCATGTTTGTGTGCGTGTGTGTGTGTGTGTGTGTGTGTGTCTGTGTCTGCATGTTTGTGTTTCCCCAGAGGAAAGACACCCAAGGACACTGCAGCCACGTCCCGTCTCATTATTTATCTCCTGAGCTCCCCTCTTGTCTGCCACTTTCTGCCTTTCCACGACATTGACATTTTCCCACCACTTAAACGGCTTCACCTCCCTTGTGCCCTCCCCCACCACTCCCTCGACCTTTTCTGAACGGGCTGCATTAATATCTGGAGCCGTGTCCCCTTCTCTTTAAAGATACTCTTTCCCTTGAGAATGGGGCCCCCTCACAATCGACAGGACCACAGCTCTGAATTCTAGGGCTGAAGCGTCTTCTGAAAAAAAAAACCCCACGATTTCAATTAAGATAAATGTGCGCACGTAGCCATGCTCGAGCTGTCATTTTCAAGTCTTTTGTTTCAGAGCTGTGGTTGGGAATGGCGATGTTTGAGAGCCAGTGAGTGGATGGAGGGACGTTTTGATAGATGGGGGACAATGTGCCCTCTTTGTCAATGGGCTTTTGAAGTGTCTCAAGTAGATTTTTTTCCATTGGGGTTTTTGAGTGCTATATTTTGTGCAGTGCTGTATCTGAAATAGGTATTTCAGGAGGCTTGATAACATCTAAATACGTTGTCCATGTATACAATTCATACCCCTTCCGGTAACTACAGTTTCATAAGATGATGTATTGTATTATCATTTGTACTGATGGTCACATACTATATGTATGTAATGTAGGATGACATCAAGTAAATCATAGCATATTGATATCTGGGGAAAATAAAAACTGGTTGACTCTGGTTGGATAAGTAACATAGAGAGAAGGCTTTCTGAGCCATTATTTCTGGGACCTTTGGCTTTCCTATCTTTCTAAACCTCTGTCCATTTGTCTTTCTTGTCAGTTAACATACAAATCAGTTTGGGAAAAAGTGGTATGGAGGTTAAAGCTAGCAAAAACCTTAGTACTTAGAGCTCACCACTCTAAACTTTTAAAAGCCTACACCAGTCATGGTGTTTCTCGGAAACCACTCAAAGAACAGAAGCACAGAGTGGTGACGTTCATCTATGGAGAGATGACTGCCAATATTGTTGTAAATATATAGTACAACTCACAAATGTGTCCCATGATCCATAAACAAAAAAACACAAAGCACAAATATAATTTACTATCCACACACAAACAATTGTAACCATTATTCGAATACATGCAAAATCATTTGTTAATATGGCTAAAGATTTGTGTCTTGATGCTCTTACTTTTGCAAAGCAATCTCGCAATGTGTGAATAAAAAATGAAAGCAGTGATAAACATCACAAAGCATTGCTCTGTGTAGATATCCAATAATTTCAAGATCACACTTTAGCATTTGAACTGTTGAATCTGCATTTGCGGATCAAATTATATATGTGGATTTGTTTTAATTTGTTTACAGAATTTTGGCACTAACATTCCGTGTGTTTGTAGAGAAATGAGCCAGAAATGCAATGGATTATCTTAGTCGACTATTTCCATTTAACTAGAACATGTGGGCAGAAGCTGTAGGCTGGAAAGGCTTCTGCAAAACATCATTTTGCGTTGACTTGGCTTATACCATAGATTTTTACTATGGTTTATGCTCAGAGGGCGACTGTCGTTTGACACAACAAGTCGCAAAGACGTCATGAATATTCTATTGTTGCCCAACATATATTTTGGTCGTAGTTTGTGAAAAGTATAAATGCAGAACGACAGCAATGCAACAGGTAGATCCTTGAGACGACCCTACATGCCTAACCATTTACCTAGCCATGCAACACTGTGTATTGACAATATCCCAGACATTAATTAAGCTGATGAGGCTGTTTTTACCTGCTGTATTCCAACCTTAAACATCCCTGTTTATCTACAAAAATCCAGCTGGCATTTTAACAAATATGTTATATGCTTGTTAAAAAAAAAAAAGAAGCTTGT
Source organism: Argentina silus (assembly GCF_951799395.1). Lineage (NCBI taxonomy): Eukaryota > Metazoa > Chordata > Actinopteri > Argentiniformes > Argentinidae > Argentina > Argentina silus. The sequence continues at coordinate 15,832,018 of NC_139670.1, read as the reverse complement.
TTGTCCTTCGAAATTGTAAGCTCCCATTGCTGGCGAAGTGGCTAGATTGTCAGTTGAAATGATGATCATTGACAAATGTTTGACTTTGCAAAGCTTTTCAGTATAGTAGGGTTAAAATAGTAAATAAAATAAAATAGTAGGGTTAAACATTTGTGAGTTGTACTCCTATTTATTTACAATAATATTGGCAGTAATCAATCTCCATGTTAGTCATTCACGTAGCTAATAGGGAAAGTAACAGCAGCTATAGTTAGGTACAATTCTCAATTGAATGCGCTGAAAGGTTTTTTGACTCAGTTGGAAAAAAAGCGGGTGAAGGGGTTTCAGAGGGTTATATTTGACTAACTTTACACAGGCTAGTCACGTCACACTTTGGACCTCTATAGCTGTATCAAAGCTGTATGGCATACTGTACGTCACAGCATGCAGGAAATCTTTTTACGAGGAGCAAAGAAAATAGAATGTATCGCCCAGAAATACACAAACTTTGACCTAACTGGCAATTTTCGGACTTGAATCATTGTGCAATGACTTTGTGGAGCACTAGGATGTCATATATCAGCTACACAATGTCTAAATGACTAATGTGAGCCTTCAAATGCCAAGCTGTTCAGTCTGAACCCTGGTTTCCCCCCTGCAGCTGGAACCATCTCCGGAGAGGAGGTCCCCATCGTTTCCAAGACCAATATCAAGGAGTACCGGGACAGTTTCTCCTGTGAGAAGTTTACCTTCAGAAGCAACCCCAATATCACCTTCTATGTCTACGTCAGCAACTTCTCATGGCCAATCAAGATTCAGGTAGGGGCCTACCTCACATCTTGTTTTACTGTGATCAAACCTTTATTGATTTTAACATGGAAAACACACAACTATAGACAGTAGTGGTACAATCAGGTTAAGGAACCCTATTCCATCTGCTATGTTCCTACTTATTGGATAAGCCTCTGGTTTCCAAATCTCTCTCTGTAAAAGGTGAATGATGAAAACTACGACAAGATGGATTTTAAAGAGAGAGAAATAGACATTTTAAAGGTCCAGTATATAACATGGTTTGTAAAAAGCAAATCAAATGGAGTGTCCTACCTGCATCTAAACATGTTGTTACTGCCAGGGGTGTTTCGATTTTCGCCTTTCTGTCTCTGGTGGCTGCGTCTTCGAAACGTGCGTGCAGGCAGAAACACTACATAATGTCCAACACTGCAAGTCCATTTCAGGGGGTTTATATTATCATTAGGGAGGATGTTGTTGTTTGGAAATTCAAACTGAATTTTGGGACGGTGGCTCGAGGTGGCAGATTCCCAACAAACGTACACCCTTCTCCTTTAAGATAGAGCAGGAGGAGATGCCATACCTGAACTATAGAAATACAGTGCATGTTTAGTATGGAGGCCTGCAGTGGAAGGGGCACACTGAGATTTATAACAATTAAAGGTTTAATGACCGATGGTGAACGTGCATAGGTGCACAGCTGGTTTTCAGCCTGCGAGAGCAAAGCGTCATTGAACATTGCCCACTCCTCCCTTCAAATAGAAGCCCTGCTTCTTTAAGACGCTTGACGAGTGAGCATATATCACCATGAAAAACGCCTAATGATCCTCAGAATCGCAGCCTAGCTATCAATTATTTAGATTTGCGCTAAAACAACGATGAAACATTTCCACAAAATATTCATGGTTTAGTCTTATGATCCATAAAATTGAAGCGGGACCTAAGTGGTGATGTATTTCCACTGCCAGACGCCCTAGATGACGGCCATAAAACGACAGTTTGAAAGTGATGTGCGATGACTGATAGGATCGTGAGGAAAACATTGAAGTTGGGGCGGAAAATCGTAGGACATTACTCTTCTTTGAAATGTAGAGGCCTTCAGAATCCAAGAGCTGTTTGAGATATGGTATCGACAGACACACACACAAATAGTTTCTCTCCTCAGCTCACACAGACTTGTTGTCTGATATTCGATCAGATGCAGTCCATTAAACACAACTTTGTTTCAGATGCCGATACCCAAATGAAAGTATTTCAACAAATATATGTAAATCCAAACTATGAAATGTATGAAGATGCATAAGTAGTCAATTTCAGTGACAAAAGATTACAGGAAATGCACAGATACTGTGTGGTTTATAAATGTATATACAATATTATACAATATATGGGTCTTATTAGAAGTCATGTAATAGAAGATATTTTTTTGCAATTTCCTTGGTGATTTCTGCTGTTGTTTCCTCCATAAGTCAATCACCTACCTAGACGATACTGTAGATACAGCATATCTAGTTACTTTACTTTGTATCGCCAAAAAAAGCACAGAGAATGTAAATGCAAGATTTTGTGAGCCGAGCCTCTGTCACTTTTCTCCTCCGGGTGCTTTTACTCACCCTGTAATAATGCATGAGCAAAGGTCCTGTGAATGTTTCAAGGGCTGAATTAACCAAAGCCCTAGAACTCAAGAGTTATTGTAGCGTTATGCCCCCACCCCCCCCCCTCCCACACTCACCCCCACGCCCCCCACCCCCTTGCGCGCCCCGGGGACTGAGTGACCGCTATAAAATTGCTCCAACCCCTGACTCCTGCTCCTGCTCCTCCTTCTCCCCTCCCCTCCCCTCTGGGATGAGTGTCCCGCCTCCAGCCTGGTGACATCAGCAGGAGGCGGAAGGAGGGAGCCTTTGGCCACCGGCGGGTGTGCGGGGCGTGCAGGGCGTGCGTGGTGGTGGCGGTGGCCGTTCAGGCCCCGACGTGGAGCAGACGCAGATCAGGGCTGACGCGGTGACCTCACACCTCCGTGTCTTGCTGGACGTAGACCACATCACACTCCAGTGGACAGGATACTGACCCCCAGGGGGGGGGATGTATAATGTTGAAATCATGACACACTAAACAAATGTAACACTCGTCCGTTTCACAGACCCACATTAAAGCCTATGGACAAATATCTATTTTAATCAAGGATCGGATCATTTGGTTTCATTCAACTACTTCTGGGCTTTGGCCAAGCTTTATCGAAAAAAAAGGTTGCAGACACAGAAAGTCCAGGGTGGAACAACATTCATTAAATTAAATTGTCTCGCCGTTAATTGACTAAACTCGAATTAGGCCCACTTTAATTGATTTAATCAGGGTGCTTAAAAACTGACCACAGATTTCATCTCGAACCTATCAACTCCTAACCTGTGGAATAGCTTACAGTTGTTGCAGTGGTACCTGAACTCCTTGTCCTGCGCTCTTTATACATACTCTATTAGGCACAAGTATCAAACACACAGTCTGGGGGCCATTTGAGGGCCCCGACCTAATTTACTGTTGCCCCCGCTTATGCTCCAAACATACAGTACATAATGTGGTGGAATTTCATGTTAAAAAATACCTTCAAATAAAAATGCCAAAGACTAGAGCTGATGGTGTATCCAGAGACTTTTATTCACAATTAATAAAAGTCGTTCACATTTGCAAAGGCGACCACGTTGTTCTTTCAGTCAACCGCTTTATAGTTTCAAATAGGTTACCTCCCTCCTATGCAAATCATTCATACTTCCCAGCTGCATCCACCAATAACATTCGATTCCTACATCTCGTCACGGCCCGGTTTCCCCTCCTATTTGTAAAGACAGTTCTCGTGTTACTTCATATTGGTGATGAGCTCATTAGGTTTAGTCCTGTGATTCTGGCGCCTGGCACGGTTGACCTTATCTTCACCTACCAGTGCATTGTTTATTAGGGTTTTCCTCTCTCCCTTATCCTGGGTTTCTCACGGAAAAAATGTATCTTGTTTCCATCTTCTGCTCTCAGCTTGTTTGTCCTGTCCATTTGGATTGTTCACAACTGGTTAGATTTCTACCTGCTTCCCTTTTCTGTTGACCATATTTCTTTCCCATGCCCTGGTCATCTGTTTTCTCTACATTTTGCTCCCTCCTGTATCCTTAAAAACATCTCCACTACTCTCCCCTCACAAATCAATCACAAGACCATCCTGGTCTTAATTCTCTCTCTACCTTTCCTTTGTGGAATTAGGAATCTTTATTTTCTATAAAAATGTACCATAATAACACCAACATGTTAGGGTACATTAAACATAGAGTATCATAAACATTGAGTTTATTTATGTTTTGTGTTCCTGTTAATTATTTATATGGACCTACGACTGTCCTAGTGTCAAAAATGACTTTGACCCTCCTGCTATCTGTGCTCTTAGCTTTAAAATGGCCAAATGCATTATTACTGTTGAACCACAACAGTGTTCCACAATGGGTGTCACAGGTTAATGTGTTCATTGGTTAATATAATAAAAACCCTCACGTCACAGGTATGTGTCAATATCTGGTGACTGAGGAGGATATTCCCCAGGAACTAGGCTGCTCCTATGTATTGATTTTTATATTTGCTTCTCCTGTGCTTCCATGGTAGGTTAGATGAGTGCTCCGGGGAAGGTTAATATCTCTGAGGTCACTCCATCTGTGTTAGGTAACATCAGCCCAGTTATAGTTTTCTATTAGATTTCCCATACAACCGAGTCACTTATTTACAATCCAAGATAGAACATCATTAAATCAAATGGCTTTTGTAACAGGATCAGCTCTATCTCTCGCTCTCTCTCTCTCTCTCTATCTCTCACTCTCTCTCTCTCTCGCCAAGCTCACATTAGAGAACATGCTGGCGTGGATAAGGGGGTGGAATTTGAGACTGGAGATACGAGAGCAGTGACTTGTGTCCGGCGACCATGTCCATCGGGGAACATCTGGATTGGGGAAACTGGATAGGGGAAAGAAAGTGCTGTCTGTGTGGACAGGTGGACGGACACCTGCGACACTGCACACGAACCCCTTTTTAGCAACTCTATAGTCCCCCGCAAAAAAAGAAAGGTGGACTGACCCAATGTTGTATCTAATCATAGTGCTCAGTGTTGTAGAAAGACATCTTGGACCCTTTATTCTCATAGATCAATGCAAAGGTCAATTCCATTTAATTTGTAGTTGGTTCAGGAAATTAAGCGGGAATTCAAAGTATGAACTGAGAGAAGCTTTAAGACGATTTTGGATCGTTTTCAATGTATGAACTGAAATCCAATTGATTTCCTGAATGACATGAATTGAAATGGAATTTGCCCCCAACCGTATTGCTCTGACCTATGTGAAAACCACGAGTACTAGTCACAAATTGAATCGACCCCCGACCGTATTGTGAAAAGACCCGCGTATCTCAGTAGTGTGCAGTTGAATCATGTTAGTAACTGTTGAACACAAAGTAATTGTTGATTAGTTGTCATTGTTAACTTAATGGCGCTGGAGGGGGGAGGTCAAAGGTGAAAGGTTTGTGATGATGTGGAGGCGCTGTGAGGGAACGGGGGGACCCCGGTGACCAGACCCCGATCCACTGACCCCACTTTTCCGAAGCGGCATCGCATGCATTCTCAAACAGACACGCAACCGTCACCTACACACCATCAAAGCCAAACTCCCAAGTTTCTATGAATGCGCCCCTGTCACAACCTATGACTCGTCAATTACAGAGAAAGTCACCAAAACTGCTTTTATTTTTGCTCTTTTTTACAGTGACTCACATTTTGAAAGCTACAGTGCCTTTATCCTGCCTTGAGGTCTTTTGTGTCCTTGGATGTTGTGTTACTGTTTGCATGACATCAGTCAGAGCAGGGGACTGTTGTGCTTGCAGGAGTACACTGCGTTTGTGCGTGCGAGTGAAGGACGGAGAGCTACGGATCGAGACAATGACTACCGTAGACGATACGGCCTCTCATAACTTAATTTAACCCTCGGGTTTGGCCACAGAGCCACTCTAATGAAGGCAGGGCAGATAGCCACTCCATTATCTCGTGGCTGTTTTGAGTGTTTGACATCGGATTAAACTCATCAGCGTCCACCAAGGCAGCGGATGTGCTTTCCTGGACAATTGCCTGTTACTTTTTAGTGGTCCTTCAACAGTGTTGTTATGTACTCGAATGATATGCTAGTATTTTGGGTGCCAAACTAGCTTTTGCTCTTATGGATGAAAATATGGGGGGCCATTTCAAGAGTCGTGGGTTCGTTGGAAGAAGCTACTGTACTTTTGCAATGGGTTATTATACTACTAATGAGATGTGCGTTTTAAATACATTTCCAACGAGCAGTGCATTTGTGTGTGCTTGGTGTATGCTAGAGCATATGCCTATTGGAAGGTTCCAATGACCTGAGTGTATTCCAATGACCGGTATGAAAAGTACTGTTTAATGCCAACTTCAGCTGAGGGGTAACACATGTCTCCTACTACTGAATTGGGGAAAAAGCTAGACATCAGCTACCCTTGGTGGACTTCACCAATGCCTTATCATGATTGGAGAATGTGCAGCTTCTCTAATTTGTGATGGAAGGAGTCACAGCTATTCACTATTTATGCTTTAAAATATAAAACAAGATGGCGCACACCGTAATATCAACACTGTCATTATTTTGTGGTCAACTTACCCATCTCCTTATCTCTAACACATACAAGGACCAAGACACACTGAGACATGCAGAGATACATACCACACACACACACACACACACACACACATAGATACACAGACACAGACATAAACAAATACAGAGAGACATGCATGCATACATACATACAGATACTGCACTGGCTTGTACATATTCCTACATGCAATGTATGATGCGCTCAACGTCTCCCTGGGATGGCAATTCCAAAACCCAAACCAGTTTTTTTTCTCTTTTAATTTCTCTAAAAATGTTAGGCGCTAACCCAAACCCTGTAATGCAGGTTAGATTGCATTTAACCTCTTCTACTCAGCCAGAAACATCACAGAATAACAAACCATCCATTACCTTTTTTGTATTTTCTCTCAGTGAATACCTCAGTAACATAGGAGTCATTCCTGAATAATACAAATGTATAACAATATGAACACATCATTTGAAGGGAATTCAGAGGGGCTGTAAAATAAAGATTTACACAAAGCTCAAACACAACAATAACCTCCGATCATCTTCTTTGGGGAACCGGCTAGGACAGTTTTTTCTTCTTCTTGTAACTGACCTGAGATCAGCATCAAATGGTGTGACCTCCACTGAGTATAATGTTGCACTGTGAAACGCATGAATAGTGAATTAGTGGAAAGCGCGTTGTAATATATGCCTTATGTAACAACAGAATTAAGTATCTTTTAAAACATGGGAGAAAAATGATTTAGCCTCTCATCGTGATTTCTCCACTCCTCTCTCTCTCTCTCTCTCTCTCTCCCTCCTTCCTTCTCTCTCTTCTCTTTTTCACAGATTGCCTTCTCTCAGCACAACAGCATCATGGACCTGGTCCAGTTCTTCGTGACGTTTTTCAGGTGAGAAGTGGTGTGCGTACGCTCACTTACACACTTTGCGTACACACGGACCCCCAGTATCTGGACTACTGATTTGCGAGCTCCCGATCAATATCAACACATCTTTGATTGTGCCAAACGCGCATTCGACCCAGGCCAAACATCCTGAAGTGACAGAAACGCACCGTTTAACGGAATTCTATTCTCGTCGTACCGTGTCGAGTTGTGTCGTGTTTAGGCAGCTTAAGACCTTCTGTAGCCCCCAGGTGGCGAAGAGACACAGGCCCCAACTGAGTGAATTGGAGAATAACGATGTCCGTCGAAAAGTTGGAAGAACCCCTGTTTTTAACCACGGTAACACCGTTTAGCCTGAGGTCACTGTGTGGACGGGTAGGATTCTAGTCTCCCCATCATAGCTGGTCGCCGTGGACGGGTGTGATTCTGGTCTCCCTGTCGTAGCTGGTCACTGTGAGAGATGGCGTAGACTTCCTGGTGTCCGTTTGGGACCCTGCTGTGGACAAGCTAGTGCACAATGCTAACACACACTGACACAGGGCTAGGGAGGACTGAAGGTATTGTGTGTGTGTGTGTGTGTGTGTGTGTGTGTGTGTGTGTGTGTAGTGTGTAGTGTGTATGCAGCCAAGTGCATGGGTGTGTGTTTGTGAGACTTTCTGTGCACTATTTGTGCGTGTGTGTGTGTGTGTGCACTTAGGTCTGTGCATTTAGTGTGTGTGTGTGTGTGTGTGTGTGTGTGTGCGCGCATGGTTGCATGCACATGGTTGTGTGCGTGTCTCTTTTACCCCAGTGCGGTGTGAGCAGTCTCAGCCCACAGGCCCCAGACCCATCCCCCCTGTAGGGTGACTGTGCACCTGTAAAGACAGAGAAAGACAGTCTAAACCCCAGGCAGACCCCCATTACCTGCAGTCCACATTCCATCTCCCCCAACACGTCATGCACTTGCTTATCACCCACATCCATCGCATCACATTAGCTGTGAAATAGCCTGCCGCGGGAATTCTTGGGAGGAAATTCGACTAAAAGCGGAAAAAAAAAAGTGGTGTTATCGTAAGCCATGTTAAGGAGAGCTGACACTCACATGTCACCAGAGGACATTTGAGCCTTGAGGTCACCCCAACCTATCATCATACACCCGGTGACATCACTAATGGCCCTTTTCATTAAAAAAAAAAAAGAAGAGAGAAAAGCCTTTGTTTGTGTCGCTTCCCAAACAGAATTCTCTAAATGTGTGAAGTTGACAGCAGAGTGACTTTCCAGCCTCCTAAAGGGTGTTATTAAAAAATGTATAAAGGCCAATTATGACCCATCTGACTGAAGCCAGCTAACGTATCTGCCACTGGTTTATAAAACACTGTCTTCTTGGAAAAAAAGGCATCGTTGATTAAGAAAATTCACAATTTCCCAAGCTAAAATTACAGAGTATTTAATGTAAGCAAAGGGTCAACTCCATTCCCCTGCAGTGAAATGGATTTTTAGCATTCTCTCTATCATTTTTGTGAGTTAATGCATTCGGTTCAATCACTGGAATCCATTTGCTCAATTCAGTGGCTGGCTTGTGCTATTACGGCCATCGGGTTCAAATTGGAGCACTTTCTCCAACATCGTAAACAGCTTTTCCACAACGCCTTTTATAGGTATCTTGTTTTCTGACTGTGCATTTAATGTTTCATTTGAAGACAAGGGAGAATGACTCTATTTTGCCATCCATCAATTTCACATCATGCTTTCCTTGTGCTGAGGACAATTTCTTCTTGAGGCTAGTTGTTTTTCCCCCCCCAGTTATAGTCTCAATTCTTCTATCAAGCTCTCTGAAAACTTGTCGCACTTCTAGGAATATCAAATGTTCCCGCATTCCTCCTCTGTTCTTATTTTCAGCGTCATGTACTCCTGGCGCAACTGTGTGGCCATTTTGGATCAGGTGGGAGTTGGCCACAGATTGTGTTGGCGGACCTCTCTGTGTCATTACACCCCCCCTAACCTTGCCCTGTAGGCCAGAGTGATGGGTTTTTTGATTGAGGAGCCAATCTCTTCTGCGTAGCAGGGAAAGCTGGTGCAACAGCCCGGGTCCCGTACAAGGCTCGGCCTAGCCTGGCTGTCACAGGCTCTAGAGGGGGGCCACTGTCACCCTACAGATGGGAGATGAGACCGCAGGAAACCGAATCATCAGTGTGATGACAAAATGCCAGCTCACCCCGCAAAGCCTCGCAAGCTCAGATGAGATGGAGAGAGGGGGAGAGCCAGGCCTGTGGGGAGAAATGCGTCAATTTTTCTTTTTCTGTCTCTCTCTCTCTCTCTCTCTCTCTTTCTCACTTACTCACTCACTCGCTCATTCATTCACTCGCTCACTCTCCTTCGCGCTTCCCTCTTTTTTTTTTTTTTTTTTTTTTTTTTTTTACTTTCTCTCAGTCTGTGTCTGCCCCCCCCCCACACACACACACACACACTCTCTCTCTCCCCCCCCTCCCTCTCGCCACACTAGGCTTGGTTTGTGCCTCTCCCCTGTTGCGTTCAGCAGTTCTCTGATGTCTAAAGCAGCTCCCGGAGGCGCATAGCCAGTCCCCGTCATGGCCGATCAGTAGCACCCACCCCTGTCGCTTCACGTTGAGTGGGGGGACAGAATTCAAATTGTAGTCAGTTTGTCGCCGTGGATGTGAGCAGTGTTCAATTTCCTCCCCCTCTTTAGGGAAGTCGTCCTGGTGGAACTTTTCACGCTGCATCGTAAACATCCCTCACTAAGTGGGCTTTAATATTTTCTAGAGAGTAAACATCCTTAATGTTGTTGTTTTTTCTGGTGGAACAGCTCTCTTTGCTCGAGGGGGTTGGAGAGGTTTCTTTAAGTGACTGAGTTAATGAGTGCAGAGGAAGTTCAAGCTTATCTAGCTAAATGTTGCTAATTAACGGAATCACACGCAAGTTTACTCCAACTCTCTCTGCTGGAGGAAGATGAGGCGCATTAGCCTGTGTGCGTGTGCGTGTGTGTGTGTTCTCATGTTTTTGTTTGTGTGTGTGTGTGTGTTCTCATGTTTTTGCATGAGCTTTGAACCACAATACAAGACATACAGTTTTGATGTTAGTGTGTATATTTTTTTAGATGCATCCTGATCACTGGATTTCAGTTTCTCGTGCTTCTCTATCAGGCAAATATCTGAAGTCCACACCACCAATGTCACATGGCTCACTTAGCTTGGCCCAAAGGCACTCCACTGAACACGGTACAACCCAAGTCTGGTTCACCCAGAAACCTGACCTCCGTTCATTTCCCCAAAACCTTTTTAATTGTCGCATTCCTCTTATTAACAGCGATGGCAGGTGGAACAGCAAAGAGGATTAAATCCTGTTTACTGTCTGAAATACCCAGGATGAAAGCGACAGATCTGACGGGGGATTTCTGTCGCTCCGCAACATAATCGTCCCATTCAAGTCTTCTCCCCCTTTTTTTTTGTCCCTCATTCGGCATTATCTTCAAACGCGTCCAAGATGGCGGGCGTCTTTTTTTGAAAGCATGAAAGGAGTTCCGTCATCCTCCCGGACCATGTGAACCCATGAATTAATTTCACAGGAGGAGATGTTTACCAACAGGAGCATATCTCTCCAAATGCAGTCCTAGGCAGCTGCTCTGTTTTGCTATAGGCTGCTCATTCTTGGCTTTAGCGATTAGAACACATTTGAGGGGCCAGCTGTTTGAAGTGTATTACTTGCCCCCCCTACTTTAAACCGTGACCATCGGATAGACCTTGGCGGGTGCAAAGTGAGCCGATGCCTTAGAGGCTGCAGAATTCAATCTCTCCGTGTGGTTTGTCGACCCTTCAGACATGCAGATTGGTGTAATAAGTAGTTAACCTCATGTTCCAGATTTAAAGTGGTCAAGGCGACCTGCCTGCAGTAGTAGATTGACAGCCTTGGAGAGAGAGAGAGGACCACAGGATGTGGCTAGTGTAAATCATATGCCTTAAAGGGCACTGTCTGTGACTTTCCACGGGACAGAAATAGGACGATGAATCTGAAACCTGCTAAAACGCCGTCATCAGGATAATGAAGTTGGAGCCCATAATCAATTTTGCTTCCCAGCAGGGCTTTATCACAACAAACGACCATGTGGCTAATTACTGTATATCATTTGTGTACTGTATATTGTTTACATATGTTTAACCGTTTACTGGTCAAAAATAATGTCAGTGCCTTTGGAAAGTATTCAGACCCTTAAAATAATTTGCCATCAATCCACACACAATACCCCAGAATGACTGGGTAATTGATTCCTATGCAAATCAGAGACCCTATAAAAACAATGATATTAATTCCAAAATTACTAAACTATTATCATTGCATTAAGATGGACTCAATTCAACTTATTGAGTGATTTGTGATTTAAGAGTGTCATAGCAAAGGGTCTGAATACTTATGTACATGAGGTATTTCTGTATTTCAATTTTAATCAATTTACTGAAATTTAAAAAAACGTGTTTTCGCTTTGGAAAATTCTTTTAATTTAATCCATTTTAAATTGAGTCTATAACACAACAAAATGTGGAAAAAGTGAAGGGGTCTGAATACTTAAAGAAGGTACAGTATATGTATGTATGTATATATGTATGTATGTATATATATATATATATATATATATATATATATATATATATATATATATATATATATATATATATTAGACCTCGGTATTAGAGGTGTGCTTGATCTAGCTTGCCTGGCATAATGGAACCAACTGAATAGTCCCAAAAGTACAAATCCAGCCCATCCAGCATGCTGGACAAGCATGTTCAAGCGCACATGTATTTCTACAGTTCTATTCATACTCGGGTGTGATACATACTCTGCTTTGATTTGCGGTCTCCAAACTGATTTGTTGTATGTGTCACCTGCGAGAGTCATATTCGTCCCCACAAGACCCTAGTCTGTCTGGCTTAGACCTTACCTTTGATTGACAGCTGCCCTTTTTCTCCACCCTCAGCTGTTTCCTGTCCCTGTTGCTGGTGGCTGCGGTGGTGTGGAAGATCAAACAGACCTGCTGGGCTTCGAGGCGCAGAGAAGTAAGTCACAGCTCACAGCTCCACCTCCACCCCTGTCACCTCCACCCCTGTCACCTCCACCCAACACAGCTCTCTGAGTTACCTCTCTGTCAACTCCACCCCTCTCACCTGTCTGAGTCACCTCCACCCCTGCCAGCCCTCTAAGTCACATCTCTAGGTCACTTCTACTCCTCCCTACTCTCTGAGTCACACATTCCTCTTTTCAGCTTTCTATCCAATAACCAGAGTTTTATTTCACTTTGCTTGATCAATGAGGTAAGCTGCCTTTGCCCCTGTGGCCCTAGCAACGTGAATACGTTCCCTTTGCCCCTGTGGCCCCCCCCAGTGCTGACAAACATGCTCATTTTCTTAATCATGGATCCTCATGAGCCATTTAGCTTTGACAAAGAGGCCTCTAAAATAGAACGGAGTGGAGCTGAGTGAGGAATCACTGGGGCAGCTGTTGGTGAAGCTCATAAACGGAGCTCTAGCCTGCTCCTCAGACCCAGTGATGCAGACCCAGCGAGCAGATGTTCATGAGAGAGAGAGGGAGAGGGAGAGAGGGGGAGAGGGAGAGGGGTGGAGTGAAGGGGTTGGAGAAAGAAGGAAAGACAATTCTTTTGAAGTGGAATTAAAAACTGAGTATGAAAGATGGGGTGCTGGAAGATGAGATGGAGTGTCGAAAAGAGATCAGAGAGAGATGATTGTCAGAAAGAGTGAAAAATGGTAAGAGAGATCGTGGGCAGGAGAGTGAGTGAGTGCAGGTGGATGAAAATACATTTTGGAGCGCGTATAGTATATGCCAAATTTGTTTATTTGTTTATCATCCCCATAAGATGCTGCACAGGCAGCCACTACTCTTCCTGGGGTCCACATAGATAAAACACATACAGAATATCTTTACAGAACATCTTTAGACAGCTATATATCAGAACAACATAAGATAATATAACAATACATTAAATAATAATATTACTACTACTATTAATAATCACAAAACAACAACAACATCAACAAATATAGATATATCGTGTAATAAAATAAGATAAGAGTCACGTATTATAAGACAAATGCCCGTGGCAGTTGTGAGAGGATTGAAGGCTACCAATCCAGTTTAATTTAATTTGATGCTCAGCCAACAGTATGACCTGCAAATCTACTAATAAGTGTATTATAACTCCCATAAATGCATTTCTCCTTTGCGGTGGAGGGAGTTGACATTGGTAATCAAGGGCTTTTTTTTTTTTTTTTTCTTTCTTTCTTTTTTTTATTTTTATTAACTAATTGATATATGAAAATAAACATGAGTGATGACTGCCGTGCCACAGAATCATACTCATCCAAAAGAATTAAAGTCAATAAGGATTAATGTGGGCAGATGGGCTCCGGCCATTAAAATTCTGCTCACTTTTCCGCTCCGCTCCTGGAATTCATATCATCTGTTTGTTGCTGCCCTCCAGCAGCCGAGAAAAAAAAGAAAAAAGAAGAAAGATTGTTTTATCTTTTAATTTCGAATGATTGAAAAGTTTAGGGAGGCACTCCAAGAAAAATAAATTGCTTTGAAAGATGCCCCTTTTCCCTTTCCTCCTTTAGTTTGTTTTGCTTTTGATGGAGTAGGAGCTGAAATAAGATGCCCGATGATTTGGCATGTTTCACTTGTCAAGGACAGGCAGGTGATTGTGCTTCTCAGCAGACTGAAATGTTTTCCCCTTTGCAGATAATATGACACTACTCAAACTGTGTATATATATATATATATATATATGTATGTGTGTATATATATACACTTAATATCCCCCTCTGACACAGGCTACATGACACCCGCCTTGCAGCCTACATAACAATGGCAACTTTTCGAACATATCACAAGTAACATAGGTGTTATGTCATACCTCGCACTCCATGTCTCACGCCTATCCCAGCTTAATGTAGTGTTTATGCTCAGGGGGGTTGAGGACATTTAAATATTTTACAGTATTTTGTTTTCACAAGTATTTACAGGTAAAATTGTGATAATGATGGGTACTTTCTGGTACATACATCAAAGAAATCAACACACGTCCTACATGTAGCTGGTAGAAAACGGTGCCTTGGTGTGCATTGTATTACAAATCCAAAAGAAACAAACAGAAATACCCTTTTTCATAAGGTGTGGAATCAAACTAATAGCCATGGGTCTGCCTCCCAGATCACTGCTCTGCAATCTGTTACTCATGTCTGGGTTAATTAAAAAATGTTACCTGGAAGCAGATTATACGTTCCCAGTCCCGTTTATGGAAATGCCTTGGTCGACGACAATCATTTTGGCTGGGAGATCAAACAGTGGAAACTTACTTTGAAATTCAAATATCGTCAGTACACAAGACAACTGCGCGAGAGCTTCTCTTTGATTCCCTTAATAGGGTTGCCTCCCCCCAGTAGACGAGAGGGGAGAAAGGCTTACAGCACCAGACATTTTGCCCGATCAACACTCACACTCATTTCTCCCCTCTTCTTCTTCTTCCAGGTGACACTTGCTTTGAAGTTTCTTGTCAGCAGATTGTAAACTTACTTGCACCGGACTTGCTTTAAACACAGTATAGACATGTGACTAACATGTAACATGTGTCTACTCTTATTCTTTCACAATGGAGTTATCAACTTATTACATTTTTATGCACTTGTGCTTTTTAGGCAGTGTGAACGCAGTTGCTGAGCAATTCTTCCTGAACTGTTCCTTTCTTTGTGTTTAATGAACACAAAGTTGCAGCATCTTCATTATTCCACATCGTTATTTTCTTGATGCTGAATAGAATCACATCATTCACGTTGTGTGCACACATTTCTGTTTGCTTTTTTGTGTTTACTCCATGTGGCTTGCGCTACGATTACGTCAATTAGATGTTCTCTCTTGATGTTCTGAGTCTCTCACTTTCTTTGAAAGACAAAGTGGAACATCTTTGTAGTGATGCGAAACATCTTTATAGCGATGCTGTGAATCGAGGATTGAAGCTCCAGGAATACACGGTCATTTAGGTTTATCTAGCTGAGTTGTAAGCCTAAATGAACGCAAGTCCTATAGAGCAAATCTACATCATGTGTTTCACTGTAGGGTGTGAAAAATAATTGTATACAGTCATAATTACCTCGGATCATTACCTAGGAATTACTCATTGGACACTTGGGGATTCATTGCATGAATTCAAGCAATCGATTGTTACCAACAAGTTATAAAAGTTGTTGTATAATTTCAAGCAATTGCCAAAAATTAAGAGCCACATATTTATTCAAAAAAAATACACTGTATCAGTATACACTGGAATGATTTCCATTACTGATGATGCAAAAACATTTTTGCACAGACCACATGTTTAGATAATGGTGACGAGAAACATCTAGGTCTCTCCTCACCTACAGATGTGCCTTCAGAACAACCTCAAGCGCCCTGATGTCCTTACGTGAGTTTAATGCGTCGAGCTATCACCAGCTGGCAGCAGCTGACCTAATCAATCCCTCTCTCAAACGCTACCTTGAAGCTCCCATGAAAAACGAAAGCGTGACTCCTCCCAAAACATCAGTCCTCAAAGGACGACAACAAAATGGAAGGATGAAGCCATCTACATTTCCTGGACAGGATTAGCCTCGGGAGCTGCATGGAGGTTGTTTGTGTTTGTCATTCTAAGAGCTACAGTTTTGGGGAGGGGGTACTGGGTCGTGTGAAATGCACCATTTGAAAGCAAGGCACACTCTGAGACAGTGATAACCAGCTGGTGGCAGAGATGTCTTTGTCGAGTGTGTGGCCGCTATGGAGATGGCTGGAGTACTAAAGACGTGGAATGGCATTCTCATCAGTTCCCAATGACCGTCTGTTCATCTGTCTGTCTGTCTGCCTGTCTCCACAATGATTATGCCCGTCAGGGTCAGAGTGAGGTTGAATTAATTAGTGTGTGACATTGTCAGGAGGTAAGAAGGTTGGCAGAAAGTCGAAAGTCGACTCAAATGAGTCCCCCCCTTTTATCCCAAACGATTCTATTCAGGCTCGGTGAGGCTTTTACAATCGAGCTCTTGTAGAAGAAAACAGATGACTCACACACTACATGTTATCGTTTTTTTCAGTTGCATTTTACACACAAAACCATTGACTGTGACTGAAAGCCATCCCCTTGTTCACAAACAATAAGGTTTCACCCTTCTTGTCGTTGAGTGCTTCACTACAAGGCTTTTTGAAGAATGATTACATCGTAGCCATTAATAGTGGCCCAAATTAACTAGCATTGTTGGCGAAGCTCTACAATGTCTCGAAGTGTCTCTCCAAGTGCAACTGGGAGAAGCGGGTCTAGCGCTCCAGCCAGTTCTTTGCCCTAAGCCCGTGGGTAACATGAGAAGACGAGATGAATGAGGCTTAAAGAGGAGATGAGAAGCAACACGGGGCACGACGAGACACTGCTCTGTCAGAGGAAGAGAGACTTTGACACTTTAACTGGTGTTGTCTCACGTGGGGGGATACCGCTTATCTTTTAAAAGTAGTAAAAGTAGTTTCTGCACGTCGAAATTGCGCTCATCTCGACGCTCTGCCTGTTGTGGTATAGGTGTGGAAGTGGTGTGGTTGTAGGATAGTTAAAGCTATGGTTCAGCCTATTTTCATGTTTAGGTGAAATATCATCTTACCTTGAGTTGTCCACTTATCCAGTAGTGAAAGATTCTCTGATAATGTGTTCCCTACTTTGCTACCTGCAGAACAAGCTAACAGTTAGCAGCACCCTTTGAATAAACAGTATTTCAAGGTACCGAACATCGCATTGTCAGAATTACATGCCAAAATCTCGTCAGAAGGATGACCTATGTCATTACCCATGTAACAGACGAGTAACTACATGCAGTTATGCAGTCACCACTTTTGCGCTTTACGTTTTTTGTTTTGGAAAGCAGAATTAGCCATGGTAAGAACAATGCCCATGAACACATTGTATACGGTGATCCTCCATACAAGCTACTCCCTTGTAGCCCCTCAGGAACAGTGTCTGTGATTTCATGTGTAACCTTGCCTCAAGCAGTGGGTGTTGGAGTTTTGGTGGCATTGTCTTATTGTCATTCTAGCGCGAAGCCACTTCACTGACCTGCTGTACCTGTCTTAAAATTGTGGAACCATTCATACAGAACACTCAACTTCTCAACTGCTTTGCTAGTCATGAAATCATGTAATTATGAAATTCGCCAGAAAGAAACTTGAAAATCATTTATGGATTTATTGCTTTGTTGTATAGTCATGACCGGTTCGTCTGTCCCATTGTTAAACCAACGATTTCACGGCGTATATTTTAGCCAGGCTGCTTTTTATCCTCCCGTAAATACTTGCGAGTTATCAGAAGGATCAGTGTGGACAGAGTCACTCTATCTGTGGTAAGACAGTGGGTTTAGTGGTGGCCTTTCTGCTATGTAGTTCAGGTAGGTAGTTGATAGACTTGATCCTATAAGCCAGAAGGAGATGGAGGGATGGAGAGGTAGATTTAGAGTTGAAATGTCACTGAGAAGCTAAAGAAGTGACCTCTAAAAAAACACCTGGGGGGGCACTGACATTTCACGACATCACGTCACACAAATATTCATACACAGGATATGAGTAGACACACACACAAACACACACACACACACACACACACACACACACACACAGACACACAGACAGGACAGTGAGAGGAGCAGTGGTATTTCACAGAGCCATGCCTCAGAGCCATGGAGAGAAAACAACAGTAAATGTTGAGGACAGTCTGATACACAGAGGACACACGTGGACGGAAGGACTCTCTTAAAGGGCAAGGATGATATCACATGTATAGTGTCTCCAGAGAAGTACACCAAACGATGCATATAAGTTATGAATGAGTAATTACTGAGTAACTTGTGCTTTGAGGAAGGCGTCATGCCAAAACATTTTTTTTTTTTACATTTTTTCTTTATTGCTTGTTCTCTGAACTTGGGATCTTTTTTTACTGAGTAACTTAATTTACTACACATGGAGTTTATAATGTAGGTTTGGGAGGAGAGTTATGAACAACAATATGACGTGACTCAGGTGACAAACCCATGCACCTGCACCTGCTCAACTAATCACCCCCACACAGTATATACAGTCCATTCGGAAAGTATTCAGACCCTTTAACTTTTTTTCCTCATCAGTCTACACACAATACCCCATAATGACAAAGAGAAAACAGGTTTTTAGAAATGTTAATGTATTAAAAATAAAAAACGGATATTACATTTACATAAGTATTCAAACCCTTTGCTATGACACTCAAAATTGAGCTCAGGTGCATCCTGTTTCCATTGATTATCCTTGAGATGTTTCTATGACTTGATTGGAGTCCATCTGTGGTAAATTCAATTGATTGGACATGATTTGGAACGGCGCACACCTGTCTATATAAGGTCCCACAGTTGACAGTGCATGTCAGAGCAAAAACCAGGCCATGAGGTTGAAGGAATTGTCCGTAGACCTCAGACTGGGGCGAAGGTTCATCTTCCAACAGGACAACGACCCTAAGCACACAGCCAAGACAATGCAGGAGTGGCTTTGAGACATGTCTCTGAATGTCCTTGAGAGGCCCAACCAGAGCCCGGACTTGAACCCGATTGAACATATCTGGAGAGACCTGAAAATAGCTCAGCACGACGCTCCGCATCCTGACAGAGCTTGAGAGGATCTGCAGAGAAGAATGGAAGAAACTCCCAAAATACAGGTGTGCCAAGCTTGTAGTGTCATACCCAAGAAGACTTGAGGCTGTAATCGCTGCCAAAGGTGCTTCAACAAAGTACTGAGTAAAGGGTCTGAATACTTATGTAAATGTGATATTTAAATGTTTTATTTTTAATAAATGAGCAACAACCTGTTTTCACTTTGTCATTATTGGGTATTGTGTGTAGATTGATGAGGAAAATGAATTTAATCCTTTTAGAATAAGGCTGTAACATAACAACATAATGTGGAAAAATTTAAGGGGTCTGAATACTTTCCAAATGCACTGTAAACACTCAACCTCACCTTACTGCATCTCCTGATCTTTTCGTCCCACTGCCACCCCGCTGTCGTCGTCCTCCTTATCCTTGTCCTATTTTGTCTGGAGGGGGGGGGGTTTATGCACAACCTTGGTCTGTGCTGAGGGCTGGCCCCATCAGATGAGTCTCACACAACCCGATCCACATTTGAGGGGCCACCCACGTCCTCTGACCACGCCTGAGGTTAGCCCTCCCTTAGTAGCATCCAAGCCAAAGCACATCTCACTTCTCACCCATCTCCACACAGGCATCTCTAGAGAGTAACCCAACTAGCGTTTAAGTTAAATGTCTTAAATTCTAAAATCTATTCATTGTTGGCGTAGCCTCTACTTATACTTTCAATAACAAAGCGACTCCAAATTCCAGCCAAGACCTCTCATTTACCTGCATAGACCTGCTACGCACTCTCGATTCTCTCTGCTCTCCTCGTAAAGAGTTCAATCAAGCCAGCATTGATTCTTCTAATCAGATTATTCTTGTCTTAAGCCCCCACCCCATCCCCCCCCCCGTCACCTTGTTTGACTGTTCCCTTCAAAGTTGGTGTTGTGGGAATTCTCCTCCTTTAAACCTTACTCTCACTTTTAAACAGGCTTTACACGGCTAGCGCTCACAAGTACGTATTGACTTAATGTTGCTGAAGGCAGTGGACGGTAGAAAACCTAAATTTACACTCCCATCTGAGTGTGTAGTCAAAGAGGTTAAAGGTACAGTCCAGCAGTTTAGTTGTTAATTGTTTACCTGCAATTTTTCCTTGGAATTAAATGGGCGGGTTTATTATGCGTGATATATCATATGACTCAATTTCTTACCTCATTAAACCGGGAAGGGTACAGTTTTTTTTGTTTCAGGGTACCATAACCTCAAAATGACCTATATTCCTAAGCTGCTAGCGTGTGGATATACAGTCAATGTGCCCTCTGTCCAGTGAGGTCCCCTGTTTAGGACCCTTCCTCTTGCTGAGTGAACCTTTAAGGTTTACGTGATTAAATAAATTTGGTATTGGAACATCATAGTATAGTTAAACATATATTGATGACAAAGAGTGTTTCACCCTGTTCATTATGACATGAAAACTCCTAACCTTTGCATCTACAATTGGAATTGACTTTTTATTGGATTATTATTTAAGACTGTTGTCTGAATCAGGAAAGTAACAATGCTAACGATTAGCCTCCGGGAAGGCAAGCGTGAATGTGTCCTCAGCTGCGTGTTCTTCATCCGTTCTCATAAGGCTGGGGAATAATGATGTTGAGATAAATGTTTCTGTTAGCCTTTTTCATTTAGATGCACATAGTAGCAGTTTTTAGATTCATTTGGACCCTAGAAGCTTGTATAGAATGGATGTGATGGAGTCTCATTTATCATGCAAAACTGTTTTTGGGGGTAAGCTATTTATCTGATGTCGAAGTAAAGTGATGTGACACTGTCACAGTGCATGCTGTTGAAATCGTGCAGGTGGATTTTGTAGAGCTCCAGTGGGTTGGCAGTATTGTGTCTGTGTCTGTGTGTGCCAACGTGCGGCTACCCCAGGAAAAGAGTGTTTACACACATCCTTGCCGAGCACGTCTTCGCGGTATGTCATAGATATGATCCATAACAAGCATTCTTGAGATGTTAGTCAGAATCAAGACGTCAATACAGAACTCAGATTCTGACAGAAACAGTATTAGATTGACATCTCATTCTCAGTCCATCAGGACAAACGGCTCATCCTTACCAGTAAGGACAGTTGATCAATCAGTTCTAGTTGGTTGATTGAAGCAACATCTCCCAAAATCAATATGCTAAATTGATAGCTGAAGAGCTAACTAGGACAGATTGATGTTTGACATTGGGTCAAGGGAAGATGTACTGTAGTTGTTTTGCCAAACAAGTGCAATTGTGTCAAGCCTCACTCTGCCGAAATGGCCCTGGTTCAACACAATTGACGAACCAACTAGTCTTGGGCTTGTAATGACCTCTCATTACCTTGAACAGACGAGTCTCATCTTGAGCAACCGATTGACAGAGGGATTCAAGGTGTTGATGAGTGGAGGAAATGCAATACGGGAGTATACAGCTTAAGTTTGGTGGAATTCCAGCAATGTGTTCAGTACAGCATGTTGTGCTGAAAACAAATTCCACCGACCTTGGTGTTGTGTCAATATAAGGATGTATCTTGTTTCAGAGTGAACATCTCTGAATAGCATATGATTCCACATTACATCGTGTTTCTGAAGGGATATTTCATATTTTTTGTGAATCTGTTGGGAGGTTGCCTGTCTGAAATCCTTCTCGCAGTGTAACAGAAATACCATTTCAGCAATGTCCCTCAAAGTCAGCTCAGGATTGATAGCGAGCTTATGCCATATGTAAATGCAAAATGAGACAAGCCATTCCAAAGTTCCCACCTTTGTCCGCGTAAAGAAATGATGATGGAAGTGGGTTCACCAGATGCCCTTTGGCAAGGATAAATGTGAAGGTGACCGGTTTGTCTATGCTAATCATAACTGGGAGAATCTCAGATGGGGGTTATACCATTCCTACAACACATCTGCCTATTGTTCCACAGACCAAGGAATGATAGTCACAGTCACATGGGACCATACACACACACACACACACACACACACACACCAAATTAATCAAGTTGCAAAGACATTCAGTGCGTCCACCCATTATCATGGTGGTGAATGGCTCCAGATTGCCTTGTATACCCCCGAAACGCAGCCTGTTATTGGGCAAACGTTAATTGGTTTTGCGAGAATTCACTCTCCTCTATTGTCCACAACAGTATTCATTTCTAGTCCCTTCTCAGTATTGTAATGGTCTCCTGACGATTGTGTCTCTGGCACATTTTGATGCATGAGCAGGAAATGTAACCATTAACTAGGTTTCTCTCTCCATGCTCAACATTTTTTTAAGCTTTAACCGAACTGAGCAACATGATAAATAACATTACCCGGTATCTGACATTTAGGATGGATGTTGGATGATTTGAAACCACAAATAAGCTTAGGGCCATTTTCATGCCTTGGGGGCAATTTCTACATTCAGCAACACCCATTGCCTGTTCCATCTCAGGTCTGTCTTTTAGGAAAGGGCAAGGCATTTCATTTAGACCCACAATGGTTCTATAGGATTTGTAGCATTTCTTAAATGTGTTGCAATGAGTCCTTATAACTCCCCCTACTAGTGTTGGATTTGAAGTTTTAACATGAAGGCCACAACAACAACAAAAATCAATCCTGGGATCAATCTCAATTTCACATGGGCAACATTTTTGCTCGGCCTTCCCCCCCGGAGGGGATGTTTGGAAAGCGACTCAACAGAGGAACAATTACATGGATTTGACCTGATCTTTCCCCCTCTACTCAGTTCCCATTGGAGTGTTTCTGTTATTGTGGGGCTCTTCTAGTGAGGAGAATGATGAACAGTTCACTATAGAGGCAAATCCGCTGCCGTGCAACAGACAGTGCTTGCAGTGGCGGTCGACGTAGTACAATTTTTCATATTGGCAGATAATACAGTATGCTTCCATAATTCCATAGGGCGAACCTATTTGGACTCTTCTTTCTTTCTTTCTTTCCCCCCCCCCCCCCCCCTCTCTCTCTCTCTCTCTCTCTCTCTCACACACACACACACACACACACACAAACAGGCCTGGTCGATAGGGAAGAATGAAAGCAGTGAGCCTGTCGATGATGGAGGCTAATTTCAGATGTGATATAATTGATGAACTCTTAAATCTTTCTCACGTTGGCCCCCGCAACGCAGCGGGGGTGGGTGGGGCGGGAGTGTAAATGTCATCTCTCTTTGATGAACGCACCGCTCAGCTTCAGTGCTAGCTATCAAACACCTTGGCTGTGCGGAGGGGATGTGAGGGTAGAGTTAACCCTTTTCTGTCCCCATCCCCCTTCTTCCTCCCCATGTCTAATCCACTACGGTCCGTTCCAGATTTGACTGTATTGGTTGAATTGCAAACTGTCAAAGTATATGATCAAAAGGCGCTGTTTTGGTGTGAGATTATCTTTAGCATATAACATTGAAGCAAATACTTAGTTAGTGTTTACCCTAAAATCAAGTGCCAGACATGATTAGTAAATGGGGTACCAGAGTCTGGTCTGACTCATGCTTTTATAGCAATATCACTCAGTCCTCCATCACCGCACGTTATCATTCAAAATGTCCTCAACAGGTCAAATATGACCTCTACGGTTATTTCCATGGGAATCTTGCTCACAATGCTATCACCCATTCCAGACTTCATCTGAATACTGGTAATTAATAGACTCCATGTGGAGACCATTGGAGCGTCACATCTGGGGTGTCCCCTCTGGGACCCTTGGGAGTGCCCTGCCATGTCAAGGACAAACTATTATTCAGTGTAGAAATGTAGAAACAACCCCTTGCCCCCCTACACCCATAGGCGTGATGCGGATCTCAGAGGATTGGATAGCTACTCTGTAACCAAGTTGGTGGGAGTTCAACTTTTACCCTCAAAATAGGGCAGGTGGAATTTTTACCCAATCCTACCCAGATCCACGCTTGTGCCTAGGGATGTAGAGGCTAGGGGGTGTAGTCTCTGGAAAAACTCCGACTTTTTCAGACATATTCTCAACGTGTTATGAATGTCACAACCGTTGAAAGTGAAGCCCAGAGAATCAAGGCTACGTTTAAATCCCCCTCGATTATGCTCAATGCCATTTACATTGGTCATTTGGATCTACTTGTGTCAATGATTAGAGGATTGTATTCCAGAAAGATCCAATGTACTGCTTTGGGCAGGGAGGATCTATGTGTAATAATATAGTTGAAGCTCATTGATTTTTGTTCCCCTTCCTCTGCCATAATAGGCAGAGAGACATGGTCATTGAACAAGTACCCTACAGCAAATCATTTTGCTAACAATCAAACGCTCGCTGCGCGTTACGGAGTCGTTACGTGTTATTGTAGTGTCGACGAGTATTCCTTGTTTTTCATATTTCTTAAAGCACAGGCTGCTCATTTCAAGAGGGCGAGGGAGTGAGAGGTGGAGAGAGAGAGAGAGAGGCAGACCTTATTCATTCGTCCCTCGAGCTGTCTTCTAAACGTACAGCATATCGACTTTTCTTTGTCGTAGGCTGAATAGGCACGGTTGCTTTTTAGCAACTAAACTGGCTGCAGTTCTCAGTGTTTATTTTCTTTTGAATGCTACTTATTCGAAGTTGGGCAGAAGTGTGTGTGTGTGCGTGCGTGTGCGTGCGTGTGCGTGCGCGTGCGTCTGTGCAGGTCCAAAACAGATCGCAATGGAAGGGCAGGTGTGTGAAAGCAGAGGGGCATGACGGCACAAACCCTGCTTTGCTTGCTAATCTGCTAGACAATTAGAGCTTAATGCAGCACTCTTCAGCTCATCGCAAATCCAATAGCCAATCAGCCCTGTCCTTGGCACCAAGATGGCGGCGCATTTAGATATCGATCAGGCGTTGCGGCAGTGATGAAAGCGTGGCACTCGCTGTTGTACAGTATTGATTAGCCGCGGACAAGAGTGGCCATCTCCTGCTGCTCAATCTAGGGGGGGGGGGGGGGGAAACTGTGTTGCTGCTGGACAGTCACCCACCCCCAACCTACTCAGCCAAAAATCCATTTTCTCTCTGAGCTGCTCCACTCAAAAGCCCTCAAGTCATGTTTTGTGTGTTGTATAGATATAGATATATACATATGTGTCTGCAGTCTCAAAAGAAACTGGAGAAACTGGAGAAATTAGTAGCAGGAAATCTTACAGATTTAACCCTTGGTGTTACATAGGAGACAATACAGAGAACAGTGGGTTTAAACTCACGTATCAGGGAGGTGGAAATGGGCAAATCAATGTGGCTATCACTGAGTAATGTGGAACACTGTGTCCTTGGAGCATGGATGCTCATGGATAGACTTTCACTATTACTGTATTGATATTTGCGATTGATCTGAGTTTCAGGCCGAAATAGCCCTGATGTACACTACAGTACACAGTGATGGTGCTATTGTGCTCAGTACACACACATACACACACATACACACACATACATACATACATACACACACACACACACACACACACACACACACACACACACACACAGTTTACTCAACTGCATAGCACTTTTCAAACATGCTTTCTAGCAGTGTGTTTTGTCCCTCTAACTTTTTTTATTTTTTTGGAAATTCCAGATTTTATTGAACTGGAATCATGTGCCAGCAATGTTTTTTCAATCAAAGCGAAATAAAACGTTCCATTTCTTTTACATTGAGAGTGTCACACATCTTATACAAACATATATTATTTATTTAAAGCAGCACCTTTTGATCTCTCACTGTTCAAGCACGAAAGCCTCCTTCACTTTGCAGCAATAAAAAAAGTCAATTGCTTTGCCATTTTTTACATTGTTTTGTGGTGCTATTCAGCAGTTTGTCTAAAACCTTGAATTCTTCCCTCATGTATGATTGGGGATATGAGACTGAAGGTGAAGTTTAGTCCTATACATCATTTATTAAATACCACCACTTGAATACTGATGGCTAGAGGATCAATGCCTGAGTAATTGCTTGTCACGCATATAACGGCAAGAGCAATTTCTTTCCAATTTATCCCTTCTTTTGATTAGCCTGTGAACCTTTTTTTCTTGTAAATGACTAGGAGTGAACTGCCTGTTTCTCTACATGCTCAAGTTCTCCTAAGATGTTGCCAGAGCCTCTCAAGAGTCTTACCAGGTCTAGCTACTTATAAAATGAATGGTCCAAGGACATTACTGTTGGCCCAAAAGGTTTTTTAACACATGTTGACTCGAAGGCTTCTTCTTTTTTTTTTTTTTTTTTAACTCAAAACATTCTCTTTCTCTCTTTCTGTCTGTTCTACAGCAGCTAATGCGAGAACGTCAGCAGATGGCCAGCCGCCCGTTTGCCTCTGTTGCCGTGGCGCTGGACGTCGGGGGTGAGCAAACTGATCTTCTACAAGGAGGAGTTGAGGTGAGTCCAACACGCACACTCTAGAGGTCTTCTTGGGTCCAAAAATGTGGACATGTTCCAAAATGGACCTGTGGATTTCCTACCCGAACGGACCTGTTATTGTTATTTTTTAAATAAAGAGACCCAAAACCAAACAGCCTTGTGGACAGTCAGACCTGAACCCGAACGGACCTGTGAAGAACGAGACTTGAAACTACGGGTCTGGTTCTATCCCTGACTCGATTAGACCTGAGTGATGAAGAAAATAGGCTTAAAACAGACTTTCTCCTAATAACATAAGTCCACAATCTGCCAGAGCGCGCGCTCCAATGATTGGAGAGGCAATTTATGCGCGCAACCATAAAGTGAATGATTGAATGTGACATGATGAACATGACTATGAAAACAAAGTGTAAGCCTATGACGTGGTGGGTTTGAAAAGTGTCATGTCATAATGGCACGTTGCTCGCTCTCTCTCTCTCTCTCTCTCTCTCTCTCTCTCTCTCTCTCTCTCTCTCTCTCTCTCTCTCTCTCTCTCACTTTGTGTGCGCTTGGCCAGAGGCGCCTGCTGGAATGTTGTGCAGGTTTTCATAGGTTGGGATTGATATACTGACGACTGTGCCCCTGCATAAGTAACAGGAGAGTGAAGGATTTTTTCTTCTTTCAGCTCTACACTCCAAAAGTTTGGATTTTAAATAAAAAAAACGACTATCATTGCTATTAAAGTAGAGATTCTCAGCTTTTATTTGATGGTATTTGTGTACATATTGGTTTCACCATTCAGAAATTCGAACACTTTTTATGTATAGTCCCCCTTTTTCAGGGTACGCAAAAGTAATGGGACAGATTCATCGAATGTCCAAATTAAGCACTTGTTTATTATTTGGTGTCTGATGTCTGCGACCTATTGACCCCACCAGACAGGTGTCTTCTCTGGTGATGCTCTGCCAGGCCTGTACTGCAGCCATCTTCAGTTGTTGTTTGTTTTGAGGTATTTTTGTCTAAAATCTTATCAGGAATTGAAATGCATGTTCAATTAGATTTAAATCTGAAGGCCAGTCAAGACCTTTCCACTTTTTGGCCCTGAAAAACTCCCTAGTTTCTATGGCAGTATGTTTTGGGTCATTGTTTTACTCTATGATATGGCACCATTCAATGAATTTGGAGGCATTTGCTTGCACTGGAGCAGACACAACGTCGTTGTACACTTCAGAATACATTCTGCTGCTGTGGTCAGCAGTAACAATCATCAATTAAGACAAGTTAGCAAGTTCTAGTGGCTGCTATGCATGCCCAAACCTATCACCCCCTCCACCATGTTTCACAGATGAGTTGGTATGCTGTAAATCTTGGGCAGATCCTTTTCTCTCCAAACGTTCCTCTTGCAATCACTCTGGTCCATAATATTATTCATCTTATCTGTCCCATATATCTTTTTCCAGACCTCTGCAGGCTTTTTGGGTGCTTTTTAGCAAACTGTAACCTGACCATCCTTTTTGATGATAGCTAGTGGTTTGTACCTTGCAGTGAAGCGTCTGTAGTTGGGCTGGTGACGCATTCTACGGATGGTAGTCTCTGACACATTCATGCCTACCTCCTGAAGAGTGTTTCTGATCTGTGTGACAGTTGTTTGGGTTTTTTTTTCAATTATTTTTCGGTCATCCACTGTGCAAGTCTTCCTTGGCCTACCAGCCCGTTTGAGATTGCTGAGCTCACCAGTGCTTTTTTTTTTCTTTTTAATGATGTTCCAAACTGTTTTGGCAAGCCTAAGGTTTTGGCTATTTTGCTGATAGTTCTTTTTTTTGTCAGACTAATAATGGCTTCCTTGACTTTCATTGACACCTCTTAGGTCCTCATGTTGACGGACACCAATAGCAAACTCCAAAGGCAAATCCAAAGCCTAGAATCAATACAGAAGAAGCAAATGACACAGACCTGTTCAGACCCGATAAACTGCTCTGAACACGAGAGCGTCGCATATACTGTACTGTGCCCTGCGTAACTAATGGGACAGTACCCGACCCGGACACACAGGCTAGATAAATTTTTGGACACACACAGACACACACTACACTCACACTACACTCACACTCACACTCACACACACAGATGCTCTGTTAACCATAAACCATCAGTTCTTCCCCTGCCCATTGACCCTACAGCCTATAGTAATAGTTGCCCTTTACCTCAGACCTGGGATCAGCTTCCCTTTCCCCAATCCTAACCTCAACCATTTGGAGGCAAAAAGACCAAAACTGACCTCAGATCAGCAATCAGGTTCTATTCATCCTTCACTAAAGGCTTGGCGAAGAGACCTCATCACCCTGTGTTCAAGAGGTTAACCATTGCTATGGCAACCGGCGAAATGGCACTACAGCATCCATTAGTGTGCAGCTGAGTGGTACTCAGGGAGCATTATGGGCTGTTGGCGGGCATTGCGGAAAGCAGAGGAGAGATGCACAAAAGTCCTCACCCACCTGAACGCTCTTGAGCTCTTTAAACAACAAACTGCACTTTTCGGAAACCTGGCAACTGCATTCTCTCTCTATGCACTCGAACCAATTGTTGATCTGTGAAAACGCTAGCTTTTGTGTTGCAGTGTTTAGGTTTTAGATGATTAGATTAGATTATTCTCACCTGTTTTTAAAAGCCCCTAACCAGCATCCAAAAAAATAAACGTCCTCCATAACATCGGTATCCACGTCAACAAGAGCGCCGATGCTTGTGCTCAAGTTATGTAGCCTGTTGCGAATATGCTGCCCAATCATACCACCCCTCCTTTACGCTAACTTTCTTTCAAAGAATGTCCCCTGTCCTTTGGTCTCGGTACGTTCACTGAAGGAATGTTTTTTTGTTGTTGTTTGGCTTCCCTGCATCAAGAATCCTTTGGAGATTCAACCGTTCTCTTCTGAGTCGGCGAGGCTCTCTTTGTGCAAGGCAGGTGTTGGCAGCGATTTGGCACGGATGAAAACAAACTGCTCAGGAGATGGGTGATACTCCACCCAAACAGACACTTTTCTGGCTCTGGGTTTTTTTTTTGCACCGTGCCTGAGGTACGTGCTACATGTTTCTGTTTCCTGAGAGAACTAAAGCATTTCAGCATAGCGTAAGAGATGCATACGATCCTACATGTACTTACAGTATACTTACATTCTTGTTGCACAAATGCTCTTGTAACTGATGGCCTTGCCTATGTGCTCAGGAAGGTTGTAAATGAGGGACCTACTGCCCTGCAGTTACTCTTTAATGCCAAACACAATCAACGAAGCACTTCAACAACCTTTCATTATCGTGACGTACAGCACTTGGTCAAATACAAGCGTGCTTTTCGTACGTCATATCCTGGACCGCTGCGGCACGTGAAGCGACAAATGTGGTCGCGTTTTTCACGCCTTTCAACTGCAAATGCAGATGTTGGCCCCCGTCCGCACCCCTAGCAGCCCTGGCACCAGCTGAAGGTGAATGCTGGGAAATGAGCGTAATTCCCTTTCATAAAGGTTAATTGGGCAGCATCTGGCGCCGTCGAGCTGTTTAGCATATCATCACTAATGAAAGAGAGGACACTTAAGTCAGGCGCGCATCAAAGGAAGCATACAGGGCTTCCCCTAAATGATCATCGGCCAGTACAGTCGATAGGTTTGAGGTTTACAACGGTGTTAGTGATGTACTATAACCTATATGTGCACTGTGTTTTGTGATCGTTTGATTCAATGAAAGCCAGACCGCTTCAAGAACGAACTATGTGTTTCTCAGAACGGCCAAAGCCTCTCACACCGGTGGTCAAATGAGATTCCACAATCCCGTAACGAGTGCCACCCGACCACACTGCCAGGTCTGGGCAGCATGCTGTTCTACTGTAACAACCCATACCTCTATGCCAAGTGCTGGTCCTAGCCCTGGCATGTCTACAGCCCTGGCCCGGACCCACCTTAAAGCCCTGACTCTGACCCTTCCCCTGGTTGCGGCTCTGCCCCCTGCACCCTGCCCCCAGAATTGGCTCCCTGCTCCAGCCAATGCCCCTTCCCTTGACCTTAACCCCTGTCCCAGCCACTACCCCAGACACATCAAAACCTGAGTAGCCATGCCTCTCTGCCTAAGCCTGGCTCCATCCCTGGTCCTGGCCTGCCTTTAGCCCTAGAGATCTGGCTTGTTCTGTGGAAAGTGGGAGGTCAGCAGCTGCTGCTCTCAGAGCCAATCAGGATCAGGCTTTAGGACGGCGCCTGATGATGACACAGATGTCTCTATCCGCCGTGGCCGGCACACAGCATATGGAGCCACTAACAGACAGATAATATGATGGATGGCACCTGTCAGCAGGACAAAAGAGAGAGAGAGAGAGAGAGTGTGTGTGTGTGTGTGTGTGTGTGTGTGTGTGTGTGTGTGTGTGTATGTGTATTTGTAACTGTGTGTTCTGTACATGTGTATATCATAGTGTGTGTTTGTGTTTGAACTGTGTGTGTTTCATACATGGCCTGCATAGTAAATGTATTCACGGGTACCCTGGCTTCCCGACTCTCCTCCCAAGGATTTTCACAGCAATGCAAATGAGAAGCATTTCCAACCCTCAACTGCTGTGATAAAAGAACAAAATGATTGAATTGGAATTAAATTAAAATATTCATTTGTGTGCCTCTTATTTTTTCCCCTTTTGAATTCTTGAGATGACAGCGGTAACGTATCACATCCATCTACGGCCTTTACAGGGATGGAGGGAGGGATTGAGAATAGCATAAAATAGGGAAAGGTGGGAAAGGAGCCGAGAAAGAGAGGCAGGTGGCAGTAGGAAGATGAAGGAAAAGACAGATAAAGGCATAAGGGAGAGATGGCGGGCAAACAAAGCAGATGCCCCATATAGCAGGCTTTAATCAGTCTCTCATTCTCTCTTACCCTCTCTCTCCCCCCTCTCTCTCTCTCCCCGTCTCTCTCCCCCTCTCTGATATCTGCGCATAGAGACAAACCAGCACATAAAACTGTTATATGGTTGGTCTGTCTCTTGTGTGCTGAAAACAAATTTCGATACAAATGTTTAATGTGTGCACATTATTTTTCAAATCTGACTGTTGCTTGCAGAATTGAGCATTTCAGCCGTACACAGATTTGTGGCTAGATTCAAGTACTTTCACTTACTTACAAAACACGTACAGTACAACATCTCTACTTGTTTAAGTCAGCCCTTGGAAGATTCATATTGCTGTTAGAATAATGAATATTCTGTTTCTCTTTGAGGAACCAGATTGGCCTATGAATGCTGTTTATGTACGTTGTGTACATATGATGTACTGTAATTCATCATTTGTACATCATCCTTTCCATCATTATACCCTAATAATAGCCTGGAATGGAATCCATTTTAATCATATTTCCAGGATAACTTGCATTCGCTTGCTTGCGTGAGTCCTGACTTTATTGCTATTCATTAGCGGCGTCATTTGAACAGTCTCTAAATGGCCTGGAATCTGATCGCCCTTCGTATCTCTTCGCTGGAGCTAATGCCTACTCAGTCAGTCCTTAAATATGAAACCAACTGGGCCAGATGCATAAAAACAGACTTATCTGATCACATGCGCTAATAGATTTGAACGATAATGCGCTTGTCCACTTAAAAACTGTGCCCATCAGCCCCGCATACAGATACATGAGAGAGGTACTTCCATGTATCCAAAGCATCCTTTAACGTATTGTACTGTCGTGCCCAGAGCATAGTTTATGGTGCTCCTTTGTGATTTCACAACTCTCGCAATGATCAGTTTCTATGAAACAGGACAGCTGAAGTCGGCTTTTGACAACTAACTTAAAGGAGCTACACGTGACATTCTCACTGTACTACACCATGAAATGGCCTTGAGAAATCTGCAGGGATTGTGGAGCGATAGCGTTTCAAAGTTATAGCCCCCTTCCAATGTTTCGACTGACTATGGCATAGGTGTATTGATTTCTCTTGGGCAGTACGGCCACTCTATTGTTAAATTGTAGCTCATTAAAAGTAGTCAAATTGTCCAAAAGTGTCCAAAGCAAATGTTTATTATTACCTGTTCACTTGATGTCAGGATCTTATCTCGATGGTCTGGATAGCGATTTTGTGATGGAAGCTAGCTAGTACCAATGGCTAGTGTAAACAAATGGCA
Source organism: Argentina silus (assembly GCF_951799395.1). NCBI lineage: Eukaryota > Metazoa > Chordata > Actinopteri > Argentiniformes > Argentinidae > Argentina > Argentina silus. The sequence continues at coordinate 15,799,562 of NC_139670.1, read as the reverse complement.
ACTCCTTTAAGATTTTTACAGTTTTTGACCAAAACAATATATCAGTGTATCTGATCACTTAGTCACACGAAATCAGACTCTCCATTTCTATGAGATTCTTGGTTCCGAGATTATGCATCAATTTAAGAATGTTCATCAAGTCAGATGCCTTACTGGACGTTGATAGCAGAAGTCCTAACAGTTCATGACAAGTTTTAGTTCACGCAGAGTGCAACCATGCTCAGTACATGATGCAACCTCAGTACAGCATACAGGATGCATCTGCAAAACCAGTGAATGTGTCTCATGACTGTCATTGATGATTTGGAGGTCAAGCTTATTGCAGCCCTCTGGGCAGTGGTGGACAATGTACCAGAAATGTGACTATTCATCAGATCTGTTCAAGAGAACAAAGATCTCTCTTATCCATAACCCACGCTTTTGAAGCAGCTTTTTAGGGATTTTTTGGCAACCAAGAGCATGACTGTAGATTTGAGTTTTCGAACTCTGTAAAAGAGGGGAACGCTTAAGTTTGTAGTCCTGTTACATTGACTTTTACAGTCCTGTTTAGTGGTACATCTCAAAATGTTATAAAATGGGCATCTTCCTGGTTACAAACCAATATGTACATATGTACTTGTTTCAGTGTATATCAAAGAAATATAGAGGCGGTCATTAGGTAATGATAAACTAATATTAAACGATGACGAATGTCAATTTTAAGTTAAACAGGTAAATATAATCAAATTCAACATGACCAAAAGTGACCCATTGAGAGATGAGGAGCCATGATACAGGAGGTAGTAGGGCAATAAAAGCAAATGTGAAGAACAGAATATGTTTGGAAGATTCAGAGAAGGAGCAAGACTATGGAAGCCTCTAGGGCACGGCAGTCACAATGCCCGTGAAAAGGGGTAGAGTGAGCTTGAGTGCAGACCCAATGATGCGTGCGCTCGTTAATTTCTGTACCACCTCCAAAAAATGAGAAAAGTAATGGGAGCCTGAGAAAGTGTGCTGTTAAACGACAGTGATTAGAACAGAGGGGGGAGACGGGGAGGCCGTTTGTGTTGATGGCATTTTCTCTCCACCTCATCTCTCTCGCTCACTTTCTCTCTCTATTTCACTTTCTCCCCCTCTCTCTTTCTCTCATCGGTACCATCTCTCTCTTGTTCTTTCTCGCTTTGATTGTCTATCTTGCTCTCCTCCCTCTTCGTCCCTCTTTTTTGTTGTCTATGTCTCTCCATAGTTATTCTCTCTTCCTTCTCCCCTTTCTCGTTCTCTCTCTATTCATTAGTTCCAGCTCAGCAGTAGTTACAGGCTAGCGGCGTGCTAACCAGGGCTGTGTATGCACCATGCACCCTCATAGTGTGGCGCGTGGCGCCCTCTGCTACAGCATGTGAAAGAGTGTTTTCCTTCAGTTAGAAAAGGAACCAGCATCCACCAGCTGCCTCAAACATGGCAGAGGAGCAGAAGGAGCTTGGGCAGTGGTTCACGTCTTGACACCTGTCAAGAGAAACCTTGCGTTGTTGACTTATTCGTACGTCCCATCTACCTGCCCTAAGCGTTATTTTAATCTTTTGTAATATCAATTGTAATACATTGTGTTTTTGAGAAGTACTGTATGAAACCCCTACTTGTTCACTCAGTTATGGAGAAAGGACCCTGAGACACCACTGAGACGTTCAAATTTGACTCCACACAGCATTTCAACTTGACAAACGTCAAGTGACCTCATGTTCCTAAACTTGGAACTTGGAACACCCCGTTCCCACTTCAATGTATCTCTGTGTCCATTGTGGCCGCTGAAATGTCGAGTACACCTCTCAACAATGTGGAGTAACAGGGTTGCGTTCAACAGATTTGTGCGAATGACATTCAAACCGCTCTTTAAGTGCGCCCACCCTGTGCTCCAGGACAAGCTCATGACGCAAATGGAAACCCGGACGTCGCCAACGTTTCGATCAGAGATGTTTTAATCGTGAACTATGCTATTTGGAACTGAGCGTTTGATTGGCAGTTGCGGGGAGAAATTACAAGCTATGCCACTTAGCAAATGAGAATGCACTTACTTTTGATCGAGGAACACTGCATGGATAAGAGCTGCTGGCAGGATGCTGCCACAACCGTAGATGACTGTAGATGTTTTCCCATTGAGTTACTTGAAAGGTAATCTGATTCGGTGAGCAATTTAGGTCTCCAGAGACAGGGGAGACGAAAATGAGTGAGGACTTGATTTCTCCTCCCAGAGACAAGAGAGTTTCTTCGCAAATTCTCCACAAATGAAGTCTCCATCTTTGCCTTCTGGGACCAGGAATCCTGTCGAAGAGGTTACTGATTTTAATGCTGAACAAGAGATGGGAGAGAGATGGGGAAGTATCTTGGCCTGAGAATGGGTTGGAGAGAGAGGACAAAATGGAAAGCCAGACACCCTCAAACACCCCAACTTCCCCTCTGCCCCCCCCCCCCTCCCCTCGACAGGCCAGCCTCCCATTATCAAGAGACAACGCTTGTGAACTTTTAAGTGCTGCCCAAATGGCCTCTTTTCCTCTCAGAGAGACAGATATTGCTGTGATAACAGCCTCTGTCTGGAGAGTGGGCTGGACGTCACTGTCAGAACCCATTGTTCAAGCTGACCTTTCACAAAACCTCTCTCTGCCCTAAAGTAAGGATAAGGACGGACAAACATATGCATGCGTGGCGTGTTAGTGTGTGTGTTTGCAAACACTCCTTGTGAGGAAATTTTGTTTTTCCAACTTGGATCAGTGCTGACGGCTCAACACTGTGAAATGTGGAAGGGTTCTGTTGGCCGTCAACATGATCTTCCTGTATGTTCCGTGTGTCAGTTGACTATATGCACACACGTACAACCACTTGGATGTCTTTTCATGCCAGACAGCAGCCGTGTTCCTCAAAGCTGGCTGGTGAAAGGCCTGTGCATCCGTCTCCTTTTTAGTGAGTTGCTTTAATGGTGAATTGTGGTGTCAAGGTTTTCACTCAGTCAGCCCTACCGAAACATCCCGTCTTTAAGATGCACCATTCATTCCCTTTAGCTCCTTAAGAGTGAAATCACTCAGCCCAGAATGGAAAGAAAAGTGATTTCATTCTTCTGACTTTGAATAGAGTCGATAATCCTCTTCTTTGTATTTCATAACACATTGAAATGTCACCAAGATGGCCGACTGTCATTACCTTGTGACATCACGCAGCTTCAGGCCTGTCATTGGTCGTCACTTTAAACGTACACGGAGGACTAAGGGCATTGTTAAACTATGTAACATCCCGACAGATTTAAGTAATGGGGCTAGCACTAAGAGAGAGAGAGAGAGAGAGAGAGAGAGATTTCTGACGAGGTGATTATAGTTCTAGTGATTATGGTATGGAGCCTAAGGGGGTTTCGGCTGTAGGAAGGATGAAGGCACACTGATTTTTGGATTTTCCTGTTCCAGGAATTGTGCCCTTATCTCACTGAATGTGGCAACAATCCAACAAAGGTGCCAGATATGGATATTAAGGGCAGAATCCTTACTTGAAATACCTGCACATAACTCCTCTGTGGTTCAGTTGGTAGAGCATGGCGCCAACAACGCTTAGGTTGTGGGTTTGATTCCCACAGGGACCATATATACTGAAATGTATGCACTCTCACTGCAATGTAAGTCGCTTTGGATAAAAGCGTCAGCAAAATGGCACGTATATTATATAACTCCAAACTCCAATAGACATCATTGTGTTATTATTGAGAAAAATTAGTTACGTGTACAATTCATTCAGTTCATATTCGGCCCTATGATATCTAAAAGTGTGCAAAAAAAGTGAGTTACTGGGGCATGCTGTTAAAGGGTAGTGGGACGGAAATGAACTGAAAGAGTTCAGACCTTGGAGAAGCCTCTACTTCACAGACAGTACAAGGGGTCGAACACAGAGCAGGCTCAAGGGTGCTCACCCTTCTATTGAAGTGTTTTAAAGTGAGTGGATGCATGTGCACACAAAACCTGCCCTGTGTCTGTGTGTGTGTTTGTCTTTGTATCTGTCTGTCTCTTTTCTCTCTCTCTTTCTGTGAGAAACAAAGTTAGCAGAATGGATTTAAAACCATTCTTTACGCGCACTTTCCTCCCTAATTTCTGTCTCTACCCTGACCCTTTGAAACGTCCACTTCGCATCATTATCTGGATGACTCATGTTTTTATGACAGGCGGTTATGGCCATTTACTCAAACTGAGACTCGGTCATAGTCTTATCACTTAGCCTGTCAGAGAGTGACGTGTGTGTGTGTGTATGTATGTGTGCGTGCGGGCGTGCATGCGGGCGTGCAGGCGAGCGAGAGAGAGAGAATATTTGTTTGAGAGAATTATTGTTGTGTATGCTAATAAATACATATATTGTAAGTGCATGATCTCGGTTGAGTTTTTAAAATGTTTCCCTCTTTTCAGGGTCCACCTAAACCCATCGCCATGGAGCCATGTTCGGGGGGCAGGGCTGCCGTGCTGACCGTTCTCTTGTGCCTGCCCTCAGGCCCCTCTGGACTGCCCCCTCCTGGTCAGTCTGGTAAGGGATTTTACTTTCTCAGAATGTCTGCATGCTGTATTTTCGTGCACACATTCACCATCAATCGCAGGGGGAGGGATAATCATTGTTGCAAGCCTCAGAAACATGACTCTTTACTCCTGGTTGAACTCTATGGCGGCGCAGGGGGGATACATCATTTGTTTGCGGGGGAGCACTGCGAGTAGCATTTTCCCAATGTTTTATGTTCCCCAACGCTCCCTCCTCCCACGGTCTCAGCTCCACTGACTTATGAAGGTGCTAAAAGCACACTCGACACCTCGGGAGCGGCGGCGGCGGTAACACGACGACCTTCTCCTCAGCTCCGTGCTCCATTTCCCGCTTGCATCATCGGCATAATTGAGTCACAAATTTGAGCTAAAAACAACATGGAGTGTCGTCATCAAGCGTGTCATCTGGTACATGTAAAAAAAAAAAAACAGCGGACACTCTTGATTTGCTCTTTTAATAGCTCTGAATCATGCTACCGTCATGCTAACCTAAGCAGGATTTCGGTCCATTTCTTTTCCAATGAATATAGGTTTTGAATGAAAACCTCTGAGAAGGTGTTGGTGTTCAAAGAAATCTGAAACAAAAAAAGCCTTCATGTTATGTAAATGTTATGTAATGTTACCCAGGCAAAAATAGAAATGATATTGCTATCAAAGAGAGTTTGTCAAAAAAAAAAAATCTAGAAAAGACCATGCACCCAGATGAGGTGCAGGCTCAAATGAAAGGCGTACATTGTGCTATTTATTGCGGTGTCTTCTGTCTTTTTATCCTCACTTTTCATCACCAAGGGAAATTAAAATGACATCAACTGTTGTGTTTTTCCACTCAAACACCAGTATGCTAAGACAAGGAAGGTTATTGGGACAGGAACAAAAGCTCTGACTGCATGAACAATGTCACACTTGTTGCAGCAGACACAAAGAGTCTGCTTGGTCTCATGGGGCTTGATCACTCTCTCTGGTCGTTTGATCTTACATGCTGCTTCAACCTCTTTCTTGAGAGACATGGTTCTCCTCAGATAATTTCTAGAGACCATTGCCACAGTATGTGATCAAACGGCATATCTGCTGTGGTGCATTTAGAATACAGGGAGCTCTCGCTGCTATTGCACAAAGTCATACTAGGGGTCAGTTCATCCAATATGATTTATAAAGTAATGTCAACTTTGACCTTAAGCCTATGTTTGGCCAATAGGCCTACAGAGTACTGTATCTATCTCTTTCTTGCCACAGAGCAGTGAAATGCATGAGACACACACACAGAGACACACTCCACTCTGTGAATGGAAATTGAGAAATACATTGGTGGATACAGTAGCTCTTTGCTAACCCACACCACTGACCATGCCCTTGATTTTGGCCCCCTGAGATGTTGCATAGCGGAAATCAGAGAATCAATGGAGCATTAGTGGTGTTAAATTCCTGTTCTGGACCTTGGAGTAATTCAGACACATTTTTAGAGGTTTTGTTTGCAATGATATGGGTCCATAAGTACAATACACATGTCTATTCTAGTATGTGTGTGTATGTATGTATGTACGCATGTGTGTACACGTGCTTGTGTGTGCATGCATTTTACTACCACTTGGTTAACTTGACGCGGTAACACTTTACATTAAGGTCACATTTGTAAAGGGTTTATAAATGGTTCAAAATGGGTTAATAAATCACTTATAACCAGTTTATTATTCAATTATAAACCATCTGCAAACAGTTATAACTCATTAGTTTAGCAAGCTCCCTATTTGGCAAATATTGAACAATCAGGAGGCAGTTATTAATGCTTTATAAATGCACTTATAAATGCTTTAAAAACTAACCCTGAAATCAAAAATTATTTGCAATGGTTGCACAGTTGGTAAAGTGATTTCCTGAATTGGCACCAAACCGATTCAACACATCTTTACATACAATGTGAAGATCTCCCAAAGTACAGTTCAGCTGTCACCATGTTTTTTGAACCATGTGTTTTGAACCATACTTGAAATCTTGATGTCCTTGTCAACACGTTCCTCATTTAAACATGTCCACTGTGCAAGTTTAACATTTGTTATAGTAGTTATTTTTCTCTTCAAAGTAAGAGTACTGCCCTATACACGGTTTAAATACTAGTCATGCTGAATTGTACCATTTAGACAACATAGGGCACTCATTGGACTATAGAGACTATAGAGAGATTTTATAGAGACATTATTGCAGTATTAGACAATTATCATGACATATTATTGTTGCTGTTAATTAATCCATTTAAAAAAGAAAATGACCAATTATTATAAAAGCCGTACCCAAGAGAGGCTTGGAGAACCGGTCTGCTATTGATGTTGTCCAATGAGGCCTTGCCATACCAGAAATGAATCAATAAGTGGAGGGTCTCAGTTTCAACCACATCTGATGAGGGTTGTCATTGTGGTAATTAGGATAGAGGTAAAGATAGATAGCACCCATAATTACAAAAATTTGGTGTAAAACCGAGCAAATACAATTTCCCAACTCTGCAACCGCTATGCAACAATTGCAAATAATATTGCATTATTTCACATCAGGGTTAGCATTTATAAGTGCTTTTATAAAGCATTAATAACTGGCTCCTGATTGCAAGCTTCCTATTTGGCAAGCACCAAGTGAATATCCATCAGTCTAAAATAATGACTTATAACTGTTTGTAAATGGTTTATGATTGAATAATACACTGATTATAAGTGATTTATTAACTAATTATAAACCATTTATATACCTTTTACATATGTGACCTTAATGTAAAGTGTTACCCTTGATGCTTATAGTTTTCTTCCTTGTATTGCTTAGAACCTTTTTTGATCTGCGTACACATATGGTATAGTAGTCACAATATTAAAATCAAATAGATTCTTTGCAGATATAAAAATAAATGAACTCATGAACTTTACACACAACTTTTTGTCCTCCTCTTTTGTAAGGCTGCTTTGTCCAGGAAGACTATTTTACTCACTTGAAAATAAACAGCGTTTTCATCAAATGGTGACAGTATCGGTTGAGACTATTATAATTACAATGTAGCAACAGTTTCGGCATGGCATCGTCGACGTGAAACACCTCTGTTTTGTTATGAAAGCTCTTTGAGAGCAGAAAATCTTGCTCAGATTTGGCAAACAATAGATCAAAAGACTAGACAAAACAGCCTGGCTCCCCCCAAAACAACAGTTTTTTCCCCAAACTTGAAAGATACTGTGCCTCATTTTGTTCTCTTTTGTTTTGAGAGTTGCGCAGCAGAGAGCCGCGTAGGCGGAGTGTTGCTGAACATGAGCACAAATCAATGATTTAAAAAATGAGTTATTTCTTTGAAAGCTGTTTATAGCAGTTATGGTACCTGTCACACAACTGTCTGTGGCAAACCTTAGTGACATATATTGTAACAGAGGGATGTGTGCATGTGTGTGTTTTAAGATGGTTCTTCTGCATTGAATAAATGACATTTAATTAGGGATGCACTAATTGATCGGCCAGCAGATATTGGGAAAAATGTGCACAGTCGGTGATCGGCTTGCTTTAAAGTCGGACTGAAATGATTTTTTTCCTACTTTTGTTATGTCAGAGTAACAACAATGAAGCACAAACTCACATTTCTAAGTTCACTTTTAAATAAAGATGATTAAATAAGATATAAATGGCTTTAATTCATTCTTAGATTTTCCTCTGCCCAGACTGCTTCAGGCCTGACGAGGCGTGTATCTTTGGTGGTTGACAGTCCATCAATGTTACAGTTGGTTGCTAGCTAGTACTAGCTACCCGTTTAACAATATTCCGCTTTACATATAATTTACTCTTCTCACTAAAATTGTAGCATAGCTGATATTGACTGGTAGAATATTCATATTTGAGGAAAATCTCCTGGGTTCAAATCTGCTGACATCTAGCAACAAGGATATTACGTTTATGATAACATTTGCTCGCTATTAGCTAAGCTAGCTGTCGAACTCGTACTCTGGGCACGCAGCTTTGTTTACAGCCGAGGTGGCGACTTCACCAGTGCCTTATCATGATTGGAAGACATGCAACTGTTGTAATTGGTGATGTCAGAAGTCACGCTACGATGCTATCAAATATAAAAGGATGTGGCGCACTTCGAAGCATTAACATCTGATTAACAATGACGTCATGAAATCATTATTTCAGAGACAATTTAGATATGAAACGTACCCATTGAAAGTCAAGAATTACAATGAAAAATTAGTAAGGTCATTACTATGAGCGTCATTTAGTGATTTCCATTTCAGTTCAACTTAAAATATCGGAATATTCAGACCGGTTGTTGCATACAAAGTATTCATTATCAGTCACACCAATAACCTTGAAGTACCAAAGTTACACGTCACCAGGACATTACACATCGGATCAGAAGTAAGAGGGAAAAACTACTATACTGTCAGTTTATAGTTCCTATCCTATTTCCTGTTCAAAAGGGAAGAGAGAATGCATCTCACACACACACACACACACACACACACACACACACAGTTCTATGCTGTCATAAATCCTGAAAGGGCAAACTACCCCTCCTGTTTCTGGGTGTAAATCCTCTCCGCCTGGAGCGACCGCAGCGCACCCCGTCCTGACACACTCAATTCAATCCCATTCCTTTTGGCCGACCCGTCTCCGATAATGAACCGGGCCCTCAGATAATTGTATTGCTTCAATAGAAGAGGGAGGAGTTGTGCCAGACTTGTGAGAACACAAGTGCCAGTTGTTGGGTTTTTTCTGTCTCCCATTTCTGCAACGGATGATTTGCAAGAGGGTTCTTTGAAAAATGTTTTTGGATTGCGTAGCTGTGATTTGTGTTTGTGTGTGTGTGTGTGTCTGTGTGTGTGTGTGTGTTTACTGCATAGCTGTGGTTTATGCCCTGCCATCTCCAACAGAGTGTTGGCACGGCTCAGTGGCTTTGGGGCCGCTGGTCGATCGGCCGGCGTTTATTGTCGAGTGCACAGAGAGGAGGGGGAGAGTAGCTAGTACTCCAGAGGACCTTTTGAATCAAAGGGAACTCGAGGCCAGAAGTACCTGTTGAATGGCTTTACAGTGTTTTTCACTGTCCTGTAAAAAGAAATAAATACCAGGTAAACTGTGGACTGTGAAATAAAGTGTTACCAGATCTGTTTCCCTAGTTAGAGAGAGGGTTCTTCTTCCCATACTCAACATCAGTATCAGACGTTTGCTTGACTTAGAAGTATCTCAAGTGGAGTTGAGTTTGAATTCTAAGACTGATCTGTTGTGTACGTCTTTCCCAAAATTTGACTTCAGGGAATGAACTGTTCCTTTAACTCTTTTTACAATTACCTGCCTTAAGCAACAATTGTTACATTTGCATAGATAGTAGAGGTATCGTGCAGACCTCGTTGTTGTCCCCCACGATGAAATCAGGGAGGGGGCTATGGGTCGGTCTTTATACTTGTTCTCTTTTCCATTTATTCGGACATGATTCTCGTAATTGATTGATACTCAGCTAACCCTGAGGAGAAGACTTGCCTCTGTGCTCAGGACAGCCTCAGCTTGTTACTTGCTACTTAAGTGACCATGTTTGGAACAGACTGCCTAAAGGATCCTACACTTCTGCAAACATCCATTTATGGTTGCCCTGTAACACGACTGAAGGAGAAAGCAAGGGGACAGTGCTTGAGTTGTGATCGGACAACCCAGAGTGCGATTTAAAAAACATTACGGGCTGCACAAGTCCGTCGGAGCGGATATTAGCGAGCGCCTGTCTCTATTTCCACTCAGAAAGGGGCTAGCAGAGATGGGCATGATGATGACGACAGACTGAATCAGTAAACTGTTGATTACAAATGCAAAGTATATTATATTTACTGACACACAAATCAAAAAATCAATAGTTTGTATTTCTTTATTTCTTCTTGTACAATATTCCTACAGTTTCAGAAGGTATGTCGCACTTTTAGCTGAGGTAAACATAAACCCCACTGCACGTTGTCCACTCGCCTTTACAACAAGGAAATTGGGAGGAGGACACATTGTACTGTAGCCTACACTGCTCTGAACCAATCATGACAGCAGGCACATCATACACATCTCCCACTCTTTTACAGACAGTTAAACTGGCCAATGGAGTAATTATTTTGAGATAGAAAGGGATCTTCTCCGATTACAGATGATATCTCAAAATGATCGGATGATGATAATGTAAAATGCCCCAAATCTGTAACGTTTTGTTCGAGTACTCAGCACACCCCTACTGTAATAGATACTATACTAGAATATGTGTTATGCCATAACACCTAGTTATTGTTATACTTATAAATGTTTACATGTCCACTGAGTCGCTGCTGATTCATGATTCCTTATGAATCAGCGTGTATCTTTTAGTGTGTCTGCATACTCATGCCAAAACCAATAATGCAAGAGCTATTTCAATTTTGCAATACAATATTTCACCATTCCAGTATCAAGTGTTCTGCTTTAGTTTCTTGAGAAAGTAATGGACTTCTGTCTAGGCTGAATTGAAATCTTATTTTGAATTGGCTGTGGTTGAGATAAAGAGGGGGGCTTAAGTTGAGCCGAAATGGCTATCTGATTTTCTGTTTGCTCAGTTTGCTAGAGAGTTTCTCATAAGCTTCCTTGTCTCATCTCTCTCTCTCTCTCTCTCTCTTTGTGTCTTTCTGCAGGTATTGCCATTGCCAGTGCCCTGATCGACACCTCCCAGCAGAAACCTATGGACTACAAAGAGAAGAGCCAGGGCTTAAAGAACCGCAAGGCCCTCCCCCCAGCGCACCAAGGCACCTGTGTCTGAATCCCGGCCTCCCAGCCCTCTCCCAGGTCCTCTGGATGTATGGGCTCATTCTTCTGTTTGTATCGGGTGCCAACCGCAAACCTCTGTTTCCAGAGAGAGGGACCCCACAACGTCAGGATTCTGTCAGGCCACCTCTTCACTCTCCACCACTTCGGAATGCTCTCTCCTTCTCTACGTCTTTACATTTTCCACATCTGAGTGCCCTCTCCATCTCTTCACTCTCTCTCTCTGTTCTCCACCCCCAAACCACTGCATCTCTGAAAGCAACAGCCCAAATATCCACCTAGCCTCCTCCTCCCCTCCCTCCCCAGTTCATAGCATCTCCGACCCTGCTCAGACCTCCACCGCCCTCCATGTCCACTGGGCCTACAGCTATGTCCTGGGTTGGGGGGCAGCTAACCCTGAGGAGAAGACTTGCCTCTGTGCTCAGGACAGCCTCAGCTTGTTACTTGCTACTTAAGTGACCATGTTTGGAACAGACTGCCTAAAGGATCCTACACTTCTGCAAACATCCATTTATGGTTGCCCTGTAACACAACCGAAGGAGAAAGCAAGGGGACAGTGCTTCAGTTGTAAGCTTTTAAGCTACAGAGCTATTTTGCTTCATTTGGGTGGCAGTGCTAAAAATGCAGTAGAAGAGGGAAAACTTTTGGCAGTTGATTTATTTGTGGTTTTCCATAGACTTAGAAAAGGAAAAAAACTTGAGTATACTGGCTTTCTTGCTACGTCACATGTATGTGGAAAGATACCAACGTATGGTTTTCCATAGACAACAAGCCATCCCGCCTATGGATTTCGTCGTACCCATTTGCTTGCCAACTAGCGATGCGCTTGCCTGTGATGCTAACTTGATATAAGTTGTTTTTTTTTACAATGTTTTAACAACAAACTTTGATAACATTATGGATATCATTGTATAAGCTATAAGTTGTCAGCATCAGCTAGCTTTGGGTGGCAAAGTGTCAAGAAGCTGTGAAAGTTTTGGCAAAAGCAGTCCATATGAAACTGTTGCCAAGTCACAACGGACACTGGCTCATTTTGTCCTTCCATCGCTGATGTGGCAGAACTCCCTTGTTTTGACCCCAGAGACCTCTTCAAGCATTTACATGTATTTTTATCCACCCAGCACAACAAGCTAAAGTCAAGCTGTTGTGCAGTAAGATGTCATCTATAGCATTGCTGAGTTAACGGACATTTGACAGCAAACATCGACCACATAGGTGCAGCCAGCTGTTTACAGGGGGTTTGACATGGAAGGCGTATCGAATATGTAACCTTGAGCATGAGAGCATTTGGAACTGAAAAGAAAGAAAATGGCACACACATTTCATTAGAAAACTGAAGGATTCAACCTTTTGCATAATGCAGGAAATGCTGTGCACTCGTTGTGTAATACTTATGTAACGCAGAGGAACTCGCTGACTGGAGAGATGCATTTGTTATTGTTGATCTTTTCTAATGGCCCGGTACAGATTTGTTAGGGATTTTCTTGTAACACTTCCCTCGCCTCTTCGACAGTGGACCTTTGAACTCATCGTTTTTCTGTCATGGTGAGATGGGAGTGGGGAGACTCACAAGAGGGGGGCGAAACGAACAAACATTTCACCCTTCATGGACCGCATTCACCTCTGGCCTGTGCACCCATACTGCTTACAGAGGTACCCAAACTAAGTCCCCTCAGATGTTGTCTTTGGAGCTTCCCTCTCCAGACCAAACTTTGTCCTCATGTTTTGTTTTGTTTCCTGAGGGGGATTAATGAGCAAATCCTCAATCATGGCCTGGCTTAGCATGGACCCTTGAACTCTCACCCAGGGTCATGACCTCAAGAACTGACACACGGACAAACACAACACGGAGGTCATGTACACCCCCTCCACAGGTGTAAAGCATCTGACTCATATGTGAATCTCTTTGTTGCTCTTTACTTTGCTATTTTTATGTTGTTGTTTTATTTTTCTGTTTTTATTGAAGAATGGCAAGAGAGGACAACATTTATTTTAGGCCTTGTCTTCTGGTATTATTATATCTATGATAATGATAAACCGTCTTTTACTATGTTTGTGAAAAAGAACTGTTCTGAATAGTTTGTTTTGATAATTGATGGATTCCTGTGTAATACCACACTTATCTGTAACTACAATGACACTATGGTCATTGGTGTGGATCGTTATGGACTATATGGACATTGTAATAATTATTCTTCTAACCCAACAACCCTGTTGTTGTAACACATTTCATGTTAAGCAAATAATAGTATGCTGTTGTGAAAGGATTTGTTTTCATGTGTTATTACACGGTTATTAATTGTACTTACAGTGTTATTACACAGGAATCAGGGTCATTCACTGTAATATGTGGAAAAAAAGATGATAAAAAGACTCTTGCCTCAGTGCATATCATTAATCTTCAATGTATTTTAAAGATGGACAACATGCCGGAAAAATAAAAACACTTGAATATTCTTAGGCCACTTGGTTGCAAAGACTTATTTCAAAACACAGGAAAAATGCATATAGCCTGCAGTTTGTTGTGTACTGTACTGTATATCATTGTGTACTGTACTGTATATTCTCCATCAGTTCTTTCAAAGACAATTGTCATCAGTGAATCAATCAGTGATCACCAGAAAGCAAACGTGTCTATTGTCTTTAAAAGAGGAATGCGCAGCATCATGTGTCCAGCTCTGATGTTGCCCTAACTCTCTATTTATGAGTCTGTCCTGGCGTATGTTTATAGGCATTAGTCAGGTATGACAGCTCTCTCTGTCTCTGTCATTCTCTCCCTCTCTGGCGCACACACTCCCCAGCAGACGGAGTAACTGATGGATTTGAGAGAGAGAGAGAGAGAGAGAGAGAGAGAGAGAACATCCAACTTAAGATATTGCTCTTCACCATTATAGATTTTCATATACATTTATCTGCATATCTGTGCATCTGGAGAGAGTGACTCAAGAGCATTTGTAGGACGTGTGCGTGGAGAGAGAGACTAGAACATCGTAAGAGATGTTTGCTATGAGAGAGTGACTCTGGGACATTTGTGTCAGAGGCACTGATGAATAAACCTTGTTAATTATGGTGCACTTTTAGCTGTTCTTCCTTTCCCTCAACAAATGTAGTCACCGGTATGCAACTTTTTCTCCGTAGTAAATTGATTGGTAATTGCGTAATACTTCAGCACCATTTACTCATATGTTGGATATATATAAAATCTCAGGCCGTCTGATTTACACACATTTTCAAATGCTTTTGTATCCGATATGCAAATAAATGAGGACTTTGTTAGCGCTTGGAATGCGAGTAAGAAAACATGTATCTATACGGTATTCTTTAGTTAAGTGTCTTTTAAATACTTTTTTAAAAAATGGGTTTCACATTACAAAAGAAGAAAGCCTTAACTGTGTAAAGAATTTGTATTGAAGAGAGCCCTATGTACTACCACCCCAGCTTCGTCCCTCCTCCGCAATATGAAACCTTTCTGTGGTGAGGCAAGGGGGAAATGGCGTCTCCATGGAGATTAATCCGTCAATGGCGGTGACATAATTCATGGAGGTGTGTCAGAAGGCGAAGCTGTCGAACCATTCAATATAATTCATGTTAAGATCTGTCGGAAGAAAAGTGAGGGATGCTTCACACGTTTATCGGTTTTCCTTGGCTGCCAAAGCCCACTGTAAATCAAGCTGTCTGGGTCTCTAACATTAGGAGATATTAATGTGTGTGTGCTTTAGGGATAATGCGGAGGGCGAGGGGGAGGCTGACGAATAGTCGTGAATACATAATTCAGCCTGTTGACACCAGTGCCACAGAGAACGCTTGACTGGCACATTAGACCAGCCTCACACCTCTGAATGCACATTTCATATTTCAGTCAGGATTCATTATGATTTTTATCGTATATTCATCACTAGATTGTGGGGTGGCCTCTGTTCATGGATCAAACCGGAAATCAATTAGTGAATTCATTATTTATGAGCTAGTCATCATAGAGGCGTTGTGATTGATGGGTAAAATAGATTTCTGTTTGTAGTTGCATTTGTTGTGCACTAATATTGTGTGATATTATAACAATTACAGCCATATGTCCTATAGAAGTAAAACGGTTTTTTTAAATGTATCATAGTCCCAACCTCTCGCCCTGACTTGAAACCGACCCTAACCTTTACGGAAAAAAAAGTAATTTCCATCAAACATTCACACTAGATTTCACGGTCTGGATATCATCAGGATGTCACTGTTTCTTGTTCCAGTTTCTTCATAGGTTGTTAACTTCCTGGCATTTTAATTTATTTACAATTCAGGAATCGATGTGGACCAGTAATCCGGTGTGAAAATGAGAAGCCCCCTCTCACCCAGCAGATCTAATTACGGTGTGTGTCTGGACTCTCTCAGCCCGGCCATCATACCCCCTCTAATGTCAGGTCCTGCTCAAAGGCTGATTGCTAATTACAGAGACAAAAACCTGCCAATCAGCAAACAAAGACATGTGTTGTTCCTCAGCTTTATCTGCTTCCCATATTCCAGAGAAGTCTCAGGAATTGAGGAGTCCATTCTCTGCGTGTAGAGCCGAGGGTCATTACGCTAATTGTGGTTAGCTTTAACAAAGAGCTCCCTATCCGTCTTTCTCAGCTGGCATATGAGTCATGGTATATTGGGTAAAAAGAGGATCTCTCTGTCTTTGAATCTCCCTCTGTTTCTACATCCCAGTGGTCAGAGTTTCACTCCACCAGAGCCAAAGGTAAGAAGTCACCGCATGACTAATGAGGATCTGACTCTGTCAATCAGTAGATGCCTTGGCTCAGTTGGACTGGCAGCTGTTTTCGTGAGGCGGTTTGACACGTACTTCCCCAGTGCCCAGACCAGATGGAAACATTGGCAGACCTGCTGTAGTATACAATCGAAAATAATCGAGAAAGTCCCACACTCTAATGATCCCAGATATTCATTTGGAATGGGTAAACCAACATTTGGAAACACAATACAGTACCTTCGTGCTAGTCCTCTTTTTGGAGTGTGCGTTTTCACCTCCTATTATTCCAAGATGTTGTATGCAGTAGGAAGGTGTCGTGCTGCAGTGTTTTATCATCCACCAGGAGGACACTGACGATGCATGTGTCCATTCAGTTTCTACGGGCATGACACTTGTGATACTGTCTACTATGTTTACTTCTGGAGAATAACTGCAAGTTTCTGAGATTGTGAGTTAGAAATGTTGTTCACCAAGACATGCACAGCACATCCAATCACACGGTTGTTCAGTCTGTATGCTTCTTCTCCAGTTTAGCCATTCATTCAATTGTCCACGACTTGAAGCACAGTTCTGTGACCACAGACAGATGGAGTCACTGTCTGAGTCACAATGCTGGAGTTCTGACTATGCCTCGATGTGATCATAATCACTTCCCGTGTTGGCAATGACTCACTGTCAGTTTTTACACTGACACAATGTTTTGCTCAAAGATCTGTCTTCTCTTCAAACTTGCCAGGACTTTGGAAAGCTTTAGATAGACCTTCATTCAATCTTTCGCAGATACCGGGTTTCTTATTGATCACATTTTTAAATTTGATATACATATGGCTTCAGTTTTATACAAATTTAGGATGAATCCACATTCATCCGCACATTCATTTTGCCAAGAAGGATCGTGTTTTTGCATTATCCTGGAAATCTGCTATTCACAAACGATTGAAATGGGGCCCTTCTGTCCTCAGTTTCACATCAACATTGGTTCATAAATCTCTCTGCACACTGACTTAATATCTAGACTTTTGTTTACTTTATTTTGATTACGGTTTGCAGGGTTGAAAAAGTTTCATGTTTCTGTCACCTTTTGGGTCGAGTAGGGCTCAGGGCTGCGCTTTGACAGCACAATCAGGGAATTCAATCATAATCTCATCTTATTCCCTGCTCCCTCCTGGAGATGTGGAGGGAAGAATCTCAAAACAACCGCCGTGGTGGGGCTTTTATTGTGAGGCCATCGCACCTTGCTTGACATTTGCTGGGCACAATAAGATAAAAAAGTAATAATCCAGAAACAGTCACCGCCGTCCGAGGTAATAGCAAAGGTGAAATCCACCGAGGTGCTTGTGGGGACCCGTGCTACCCGAAAAGATAGCGCTGGAGGACAGGGTTGCAGTAATTAGATGTCATTTCCTCCCCTCTGGCTCCATCATGATTATATCGTCCTAGTTATTTCCTGTTGTCTTACTACAGAAAGTGATCATCTTACTTCTGCTTTTTATTTTCTCCATTGAGTCCTCAATGGAGGTTTAGTATAGAACAATACTTGCATCCTGCCGAGAGGACATATTTTCATATTTTTAATGAGAGTTATTCTGAGTCGGGCCTTTTTATTGTTTTTTTTGTCAGTGACAGTTCTGATGTTGTAGTGCATTCATAAAACTCAAACCCTGGAATGATAACTCCATTTCCATATCACATTTCATTGAATATTAAGCTCGTAATGAGCAACTGGAAATCTTGAATTACTACAACAGTTTTATTTTTCAATTTAATAAGAATTGATGTTAAATGTTTTAGCGTTCACCTCCCTTCTCCTCTGAAAGGCAATCTGAAATCTCTCATTTCCAATACCACTTCCCCATGTCACTCACACCGTATGCAGGTGATTCTGCTGCACAAGTAAAACGACAATAGCGACTTTGTCCGTTTGGGTACATGACACGTTCAATAAATCTTTAAGACCTCTCTAGGACAAGTGTTCCATCACTGTAGCGTAACGGACGGGTCGTGTTTCCCTGTCCGGTGAACAGACTGTCCTCTTCGCAGAGGTTCACGTCCTTGTCTGCCTGTGTCACTCAGCGAGCGGACTGATGTGATGTGACTGACAATCGCCTCCTGCCTAGCACCATCACTTAATCCTGCCTGCCAGAAGCCAGAGTTAATGAAAGGAGGGCGATAAGCAACCAGGGGGGAAAATAACAAAATGGTAGTCCTGTGCGTAGGACCTTGTGAATGTGTTGTTATTTACCATATACTGTACTGTAACGCTGGATTGCATGTTTTCAGTTCAACCCATGAACAACAAGGCTCGATTAAAGTTTCTGAATCCGAATGGAAGCTATATATGCCAATAACAGACAGAAATGTTGGTGCCTTACTGTGATCTGAAAAGAGAGATTACAGAGTGCTCCTTTAACCCACCAAAACAAGCCTTTACATCCTCTACTTCATCAGTGATTATTACAGTAGTTCAGCATGATCAAGCGTAAATGGGACATATTTAATATCCCCAGATGGTATGGTATTCAAAATGGCAACAAGCCAGAAACAACATGCTTCACTAAACTGCATTGGGGTTAAACATATTTTTATTGAGCTAACTGATCCATTCTCTCATTTAATAGGTTGTGTCCTAATGTTACTGTACATCTACACAAGACACAAGAAGAAAAGAGTTACAGAGTTAAAGAAACACACCACTGATTTGTGATACCGGTAACAAGTACATATGGGACATCAAAAAAAGGTCACTTTGGATGCTTAGTAACGTCAACAGTGGTATTTCACTGACGCAGAGAATTTTATTACATACAACATTTTACATTTTCACAAGCCGGGGGAATTAGGCCAATTGCTCCAGGAAATCTTTTTAAATGCAGTCATCACTATTTACATTATTTTAAAGCATGTGTTATCTGGAGTGGGATATCATTTGGTTCATGTTTCGGTCCCCTTTCCTCCCTTCTTGGCAACACTGAGCCTGCCTCATCTGTCGATAACAGCTCTCGCATTACATGGACACGCTTACATCACTTCTCTATATCTCTTGTAGACATCAGACCCCTTTACTGTTCCTAACAAACCTTTTGTACTTTCAATCTCCCAAACCAGTCCTCAGTCTCTCATAGAGTACAGTCTCCGGAGAAAAAAATAAGTCTACACAAACAGAACAGGGGACAGACGTCAATCTAAATCATACCGCTGTCCAAACACAATGCAGAACTACAGGCCTTCACTGCATACTGTAAATGCAGGTTTACGTTACGAAATACGAATGAGTTTTGTGTTGCTTTATTTAACTCAGTAGACATAGTTGAATCAATAACATTATTATAGATGCACATTTTCACAGTTGCAGTAAAGATTTGATTGAATTCCAGCCAAGTCTAGCTTTAAACCAGCAGCAACACTTTATAGGCAACAATAGGTTGTGGGACAAAGAGAACAATGCAATCAAAAGATAAAAAATAACACTGCATGAAATATTTGATTTTCATGTAATCAAAATACAAATGTACTGAATGCTTATAAGTCAATAGTGAAGTAAAAAAACCCAATCACTTGAAATGATAAAAATAATCACACCATCATGATTACCATAATTATGACTCCTAACAAGGCCCTCTCATGCCACTCAAGAGAGAAAGCATCCATCTTTTATTCTAACATTGATCTGTGGAACGTAGAATGTTGTTTTTCCAGACACCTTCCATTAGTGTCAATGATTCCCTATATACGAAAACCCCCCCAAAAAGATGGATAGGGTTTTCCAGCGCCTTCCTCAAATGATGAAAATAACAATTTATCACTGACTGTACATCACATTTTACATTTCATGGTTATACTGGATCCAACTGTCAAACAGATAAACCCCAGTAATCCAATACTGATCAACACTCAAAACACAACAGACAATATTCTACAAGATGAAGGCAGTATACTATCATTTTGATTAACGCCATGTATACAGTATATGCCATTGGGAGATTTAATGTGGTAAAAATACCAAAATCAACAGAAACTATACAAATCTATCACTGGCAGGGTGAAATCTTCAGGGGTGCGTTCAGGTGGCCAAACATGTTACTACATTTTGCAACGGTATGTATTCGATATCGCATTCTCTCCAGGCGGTTTGAAATGTTCTTAAACTTTCTTTGAGGTATGTTTTCTCCCGTTTGATGAGGGTGTGATGGACGGCCGCACAAAACCCCTTACACAATCAGCCAATCAGTTACCACATTTACTATATTCCTATACTCTTCGTACAACAGCTCCCTTTCTGTCACCTTTTCGCTTCTGTTACCTGAACGCAGCCTTGGATGTGTACGCAGAGGGCAAGGAGACTGTAACTTAATACGATTTTCAGCTATTCAGCTGTGTTCAAATATTGTCTGCAGGAAAGGCTGTTATCCTTTCCTACTGCTGAAGCCATAGATGAATGCTAGCAAGCAAGTGATGAGCAATGAGCTATATATCTGGCTCAGACAAAAGAACGGCTTGGATGAAGCCTTGTAGAGTTGGAGAGGTCCAAACAGTCAAAAGTGCCCTGCGTGTATGAGTCCTTCTATGAGGAACTGAATGAGGTTGCAAAGGGTAACAGTCCAAAGCTGATGGGTAAGCTCCAGAGATTTAGCATTAGAGGCTTAAGAAGCAGAAGTGACTTGTCCAAGCATGTCTGTGACTGAATGACTGTTTCAGAGAGTAGACACAGTACCCCCTATAGGGATGGAGAGCAAGTAGAGCTGTTGCATTTCCATAATGGTCGACTTGTTTGTACAGTCTGTCTTTCCTATCGGTAGTCCATCTGCTCACAGTCCTATTGAAGTAGAAAAAATACATTATTTTCACCACAGCGGCACCACAATCAAGACATCCAAAAAAACGTAGCATGTAAAAGCTTCTTCCCGAAAAACAGAAATGACAAAAAGTAAAATCCTTTAATAGGGAAATCCTTTGTCATCAAAGTCCCTTATCTTCCTCCAGACTGCTTCTCTCACTTGAGAACATAAAGCAGACACAAAGCTCCTTTTTTGTTTGTAGAGAAAAAAAAGAAACAAAACTGGACCGGAACAACTTTGGCACGTTGAGACGTCACCCCTCGCACCACTTGGCAAAGACATAAAACAACGAGTTACATCAGCATCCATCCGCAGTCCAGTCAGCAGCGAACTACGAAGCCTGGACTCTTTGCAGGGTGGCTGCCATAGGTATTAGGGCAAAGGTCAAGGCAAACATTAGGGCAGTGGGTTGCAGGCGGGTGCGGTCGGCCGACCCGGTCATGGAGTTGGAGATACTTGGGTCATTCAGCTGAGGATCCTGGGTAAAAAGGAATGTGGGGAGTGTCAGAGTGAATTAGGACCTACAATACAACATTTGGTTGCATAGGTTCTGCGATACTGTCATTTGCCCGTAATGAAAATCCAATCTTACCACACATAGAGCTGTGTCCATTGTTTCGTTAGACTTCAGTTTCTGAGCCTAGAAAGACAGGATTAAAGAGCAAGTATTGAGATAAGAAATATTTAATTTCAATATTCATTTCATGTATGAATGGTTCTATTTATAAATATTATTATCATTATTATCATTATTAAAATGTGTTATTTATGACAGATAACATGAAAATTAATAACATATTATCTACACATCAGTTTTCTGTTTGATGCTTGGTCTTTTAGATGGTCACACCATAGCAGACACAGACAGATGTATTACTTCAAGGGAAACATATTTCCGTTTTGGACACATGGACAAATAAGTAATAATTATTTTCTAAAGTATGTATAGATCCTTGTAGATCTTATAACTCTGTTATTTACTGTGGAGGTCATTGAGCCCTCTTGCTGGGCACCTTTCTGTGGAAATTAAATTTGTGGTAATGAGCTGGACTGGCCAACAATACCCCCAGCTAAGACCTAAGGACCTCTCAAGAAAATCCTGCTGCTTTCATATTGATCTTCTGTGGTGTAGACTTATTGTGTGTGCCTGTGTGTATACAGTGTGTGTGTGTATGTATGTGTGTGCCTGCGTGCCAATATGTGTTTGTGTGTGCGTGCTCACGTGTGTATGCTAGTGCTGGTGTGTGACAGTCTAATAAATTAAACAACAACAGTTTTCAGGCTAGCTCTAACCTTTGCCAGTTAAACACACACACACACACGCACACACACACACACACACACACACACACACACACACACACACACACACACACACACAGATAGGGAGATGTGGAATGATAAAGTGACTCCAGAGTGGGTTTGGAACATAATAAACCCACACAATGGCTGCAGAGTAGGAATAATTCTATGAAATACGATTGTGGAAAAGAATGATTAATCGCTCTCTAGGAGGTCCTTCCTCCTGGAGAAACTTTGCCCAGTGATAAATCATATTATCACTATTAAAAGCCAGTATGATAAATAGTTGTGTTTAAAGTATGTGATACCATCTCATTTTAAAATATGGTTCTACAAATGTGTTGATGCAGAAGGAACAATCTGAAGTCCAAAATGTTTAAGTGAAGCTCAAATGTTCATGGAGTTCTGGAGCGTCTACACTTCTTGACCCTGAAAGTGTCCCAAGGACGGGAGAACAAACTAGACATACTGTGAGTAGACACTGCCATTATGCAGGTGGTCTTGGAGGTTTTGTGGCAGAGAGTGAAAAAAGAAAGAAAAATGCATACATAATGACTACAATGTTGTAAACCAATTTCAAATGGATGAAAGTAAGAGGGGTTCATGTGCATTAGTGTGTAGGTGCACATATATGCTAGACACCACACACACACACACACACACACACACACACACACACACAGAGATATGTGCATGTCAACGTTCAGCTACAAACCCTCAGCTCGACAGGCTCAGACTGATGTGCTCTGTGATAGGTGGAAATATCCTAAACTCTAAGGAGAGGCAGCACTGGGGGCAGAAGTGTGTGTGCAGTTGGTGGGAAGCTAGCTACTGCTGAGGGGCATCTCTGATGTTAATGTGGCAACCAATTAGCTTTGACATGACAGCTTTGGCAGTTTGACACCACACTGATGTATCCTCTTTCTGCCCAGAGGGCGGGATTCTGCACGTTTAATTGTTGTGGCAACCCACACCCATCAATCAAAACTGAAGCCTTAGTGACTGACTCAGCCTGCAGTGAGTGAAAGCCGTCACACGCAGACTGCAGCTCTGACTTCAGCTAGCTATCTACCTCAGCTATTGGGCTACAGTATAGCTACAGTAGCTAGCAGGGACGCAGGATGCATCTCCATCTGTTGACCCAAGCTTTGGGCTATGTGTTTGCCGACACAAAGCCCAAAACTCCTCTGACTGGCAGTCATTGCTCAGAACTGGAAAACGATATGACACTGAGTGCAGTGGAGTGCAGTATAATGTACTGTAGTTTAATGGCAGTATGTTGTGTCCAGCGCATTTTTTTGCAGTTCAAACGTGACAGGTAGTTCTTCTACAATAAAGGTGAATGATGTATATATGTGGGCGTCATTTAGCTGACACTGTTATCCAAAGCAACTTACGGTACGGGGAGTGGCTACATTTATGTATTTTGTATATATGGTCCCAGCAGGAATCCAACCTACAACCTTAGCAGTGCTAGCACTATGCTCTACCAACTGAGCCACAGAGGACCATGATTTATGTGACATTATCTCTAAAGCTTTAACTATATAGCTATCACTATAATTCTATAAGTTGAAACCACAGTAGCTGACCTCTCATTGTCTCGTCAAGTTTGGCCATAGCAGTCACCAACAGGCACTCTGATGTTCTTTAGATGATGACACATAATGGTAGTAATTCAGCCCCTTCCTCACCTGTAGGCTCCCACAGAAGTGGTAGAGTGGATCGGCGCCTGTGTCCAGGTGGTTGGAGTACGTGGAGGCATCCAGCGCGTTGCTTGTTCGCTCCTTCCCCCTCTGAGAGGTGCCGGGCCCGGGGGTCGTGGGGCGGAGGGGGGGCTGGGGCTGCCAAACCCCCACGTCAGTGCCGTTCCCAAACGCCTGGATGGCATTCCCTGCAGAGGTATTGGGAAATAGGCGTGCTCCAGGAATGAGCACGATTTGTAATAGCATAGCACTTCTCTAAAATTCTCGCCCCCTCTCGACCTACAGTACCTAGGTGATGCATGTCAGCCATTTTGTGTCAGAACACCCACAAACCCATCTGCTCCCAGTGGAGAGCTGAGAGTGACACTACCAATCAGCAGACCAGTATCCTTTTATTACGGTTCAATCACCACTGTTTCCTGCAACCTACCACAGTTACAACATTATACCACATTCTTCTTACCAAAGCAATTATCATGTAGCCTAGCTACAGCACATAGCAAGCATAAAGCTAACGTGATATAAAGTGGCAGCAAATAGAAGACTCATTGAACTGTGTGGGGGCAGGTCAAAGCTACTCTTTCATCCAACTCATTGCTAAAAGCTCAGTCTCTTTTCCGTCTGAAAACCATGTCTTTGGCAGCCTGATGTGAAGGGTAACAACAATGTGGCGCCCAGGGTTGGACTGTGTCTGTGATTGGTTGGGAGAAATGATGACTGACCTCTCTGAGAAGTCTTTTCTTCCCTCCTGACCAAATGCGACTCCTGAATAGCTGTGAATTCTGAAAGCTTTTAGCCCATTGTATGATTGTATGACTGTATAATCGAGCCTAAATTTAGCTGTATGACAAAGTCAAACCTTTCCTTCTTTGAAATGTTCAAAGTGATGAGAAACGATGTGAGTGAATGTGCTAGTTAGGTTCATTAAATCGGTAGATTCCATATACTGTATGTATACAGTACCCTGCATTAGTAATGGAACAGTGAAACATTTTCTCTTTTTTTGGCTTTATACTCCAAAAAGTACAGATTGTCAGCTTTTATTTGATGGTATTTGTGAACATATTGGTTTCACCCTCCAGAAATTACAACACTTATGCATAGTCCCCCTATTTTAGGGTACTCAAAAGTAATGGGACAATTGGCTTGACAGCTTTCTGGTAAGTCAGGTGTGTTCCGTCACAACATTTGTGCAGGCATAAGAGAGCTGTCAATATCTAGTATTGATTCTAGGTTTTGCATTTGCCTTTGGAATTTGCTATTGGTGTCTGTCAACATGACAACCAAAGAGGTGTTAATGAAAGTCAAGGAAGCCATTATAAGGTTGAAAAATCTGAAACATAGCCAAAACCTTAGGCTTGCCAAAATCAACAGTTTGGAACATCATTAAAGAAAAAAAGTACTGGTGAACTCAGCAATCGCAAATGGGCTGGTAGGCCAAGGAAGACTTCCACAGTAGATGACCGAAGAATGCTCACCATAAGTAAGAAAACCCCCCAAACAACTGTCCCACAGATCAAGAACACTGTCCAGAAGGTTGGCATGAATGTGTCAGACACTACCATCCACAGAATATGTCACCAGCCGAACTACAGATGCTTCACTGCAAGGTACAAACCATTAGTTATCCTCAAAAAAGATGGTCAGATTACAGTTTGCTAAAAAGTACCTAAAAACCTGCAGAGGTCTGGGAAAAGGTCTTATGGACAGATAAGATTAATATTATCATGTACCAAAGTAATTGCAAGAGGAAAGTTTGGTGTTTCTATATGTTTCTTTAGAATTCATTCTGCTGCTGCCGTCAGCAGTTACAATCATCAGTTCAAGACGTTCTAGTGGCAGTTAGACATGCCCAAACCTAACACCCCCTGCACCATGTTTCACAGATGAGGTGGTATGCTGTAAATCTTGGGCAGATCCTTTTTTGTCCAAATTCATTGGATGGTGCTTCATCATACAGTAAGACAATGACCCAAAACATATTACGGAGTTTTTCAGAGCCAAAAAGTGGAAAGGTCTTGAGTGGCCAAGTCAATATTCAGATTTAAATCCAATTGAACATGCATTTCATTTGTTGATGATCAGATTTTAGACAAAAAGACCAAAAAACTAACAACAACTGAAGATGGCTGTAGTACAGGCCTGGCAGAGCATCACCAGAGAAGAAACCTGTCTGGTGGGGTCAATGGGTCGCAGACTTCAGGCAGTTATTGCATGCAAAGGATTGTTGACTAAACATAAGTGCTTAATTTATTTCATAAATCTGTCCCATTACTTTTGGGTTCCCCGAAATAGAGAGACTATGCATAAAAGCGTAATTTCTAAATGGTGAAACCAGTATGTACACCAATACCATCAAATAAAAGCTGAGAATCTCTACTTTAACCTTATAGTAATTTTATTTCAAATCCAAACATTTGGAGTGTAGTGTCACGCCCCCCACTTCCAATCCACTCCAATTACATTAATTAATGCCTGTTTCCCTGTTCCTGCAGTACCCCAGCCTGACTCCTGCCTCTGACTCAAGCCTCCTGTTACCTGCCCCTATCTGCCCTGTCTACCTGCCTGCCTGCCCTGCCTGCCCTGTCCACCTGCCTGCCTGCCCTGTCTGCTCTGCCTATCTGCTCTGCCCTGCCCAGCCACCTCTTCTCTGCTTGCCATTCCACCCTGCTACTCCGTCCTCCCTCCCTCCCTCCCTATCCTCCCTCCTAGCACACCCTTGCCTCTACAATAGATACACCCTTCATTTGGGTTCAACCATCATCTGCCTTTGTTCTCTGTGTTCTGCATTTGGGTTCACTAGCCTGACCGTTACATGTAGAGCCAAAAGAAGAAAAGATTTGTCACTCTCCCATTACTTACACAGGGCACTGTAAGTGTAAGATAGTTCAGTGAAGCTCTTTTTTGCATCATGCAGCTTTATTTTTGTCTTTTCTGAATATCACCCATCTTACCAGGAAACACAGGCATTTAGAAAGGAAGCAACACTGTAAGTTTCACGTTCTAGTAACGTCTTCCTAGTAAATATGACAAAAAAGGTCTATTTATCCGAGCTTCTCACCGGGCAAATGATGACGTATCGAACTGGATTTCAAAATGTTGTTTGCTCTCATGAGGTTCAACATGTACAAACAAATATAAAAGGGACTGTGAGGGAACAGCATGATTTTAATATGTGTCTATGAGTCGCCTGACAAATTCATGATGCTTATTACTTTACGAAGGGACGGAGCCCATCTCCGGAGTCCCCAAAGGCCACCATCTCATAAAACCAAATCCGATTTCTTATCTACTCCCTACTCATCATTTCACAACAAGTGCATTTAAAGTGGAGATCTTCGAACTAAGTGACAGAATAATACATGTTTTGATTCTTTTCAGACTCTCAGGGACACCTGAGTAGTGCTTTTATAGGCTTTTCATGTCAAACCCACCCTCAGACTTCCCACTTAAGCGTGATTTCACCATCTCCTCTCTGTCACAGAGTGGCGTGTTTGCTGGTTGGACCACACTTATGCAGCGAGGAAGATTCGATTTGTCAGTCTGTTCTAAACAATCAAGTTGTGGAGATGTGACAGCCTTTTAAAAGCATGGTTTATTGGGACACCTCTACCTGTCAATCTTGGTGCAGAGCTAGCTGGTGTGTGGTGTTATCAAAGCGTATCCCTTGAGCTCTCACGACTGGCTGTGGTGATGTTTGACTTGGAGGCATTTGAGGAGGAGCTATCATGTATGAAATTAATATAATAGCGTATACCGTATTCCTAGGGATTAGCGTTTTCAGGGCTTACGAAATAGGAGTCTAAATAGTATTCAGTATTTTTCCGAAATTTGAGGTAGGCTTGATTTGACTTGATTTAGCCAGATTTACACTGGAACTATTCTATTGGTTCCATCATGCTGGGCCAGCAAAATCAAACACATCTCAAGCACACATATTAAATAATATCTCTACCCAGGCCTGATAACATCATGAGGAGGAGGATAGTAGCATATATGAACTTACGAAGGCAGCGGTTGTCGGTGAAGAATTCAGAGAATTTGTCGCACTCTGCCTTGCCGTTCCCACTGCTGTTGCAGTCACACCAGGGGGACACACTTATGCTGGGGGAGCGCAGGTAGTTAGGGGTCATCACCGTACCTAAGACACAAACACAATAAGAGGCTTGAAGTACCCTATAGAATGAGCAGGAGACACGAAAACAACAGGGGAACGACAGATGCATTTCGAAGGTTTCATTTCGAGGTTACAGAAAAGCTTGTTAGGGATTCTAACTACATTCGGAACAAAAACAATCTTGTCTGTAGTGAGGAAAAACATGTTTATGGTATTTTCATCCATTTTGGATGAAGGCATGTGAGATCATGGTGACCTCACCAATGAGACCAGAGTAGGCCAAAAGACAGTCAGCGTAGTTTTCCCTCAGACATCCTGAAATGGACCGTGCCTCTGGTTGGCAGTTGGTGAAGAAGTCTGCGAGACGCGATCTGGAACACAGAAAACAAATATCAATTGCTCTCTGCCTTCACCCTTCTTATCAATCAGGGTTCAATTACATCTACTCAGTGAATCAATTGACTTTAAATGAATCTAACAATACGGAAATACGGTGAAAATACGGAAACACTTTATTTGCCTGAAAACGCTAATTGAATATTGAATTTTTAGTCACTCTCTGGGTTAACTGCAGATGAGATAGAATGGACCAAAGTATTAGAAAGGTGGCATACACTTGGCTGTGCGAACAGTCCCAGTGATTGGAGGCCACTTTCACCTGAAACCATTCCCACAAAGCCGAAGCTCCACAAATGTCTTGTGTATGTAGAATGACATTTACTGGTACGTTAATGGGCTGACCATAGAGTATGGATTTTGTAATGACATAACATAACTCAATCAAGTTCTGCAAACTATTTGAAATGATTGCAAATACTATTTTTACATTTATGGCATTTAGCAGACGCCTTTATCCAAAGCGACTTGCAACAATACATTTGTTTAAGTAAGTGAATCATCTATGCAACAGTCATCATAAGACAAAGTAATCAGGTTAAACTCAGGTCTGGAATGCACTCACCTGCAGACATAGTTCGTCTTGCAGGAGGCCTGCAGAGACAGACAGTTGGGCTTGTCCTTGTCCTCATAGGAGCAGACGGGGACGATGGTTTGCCGCCGGCGCTCCGTGCACCCTGCCTGGTCGCCAGCGGGACAGGAACAGAACAGCATGCCGTAGCTGTGCTTGGGCGGCACCTCGATGATGATGAACGTTTTATTTATTAATTTCAAGATACCGACAGACACTGTGCATCATATACTCAAACAGAGGAGGGACTCTCACATAGGAATTTACACAGAACATTTCACAGACAGATATCAAAATCATATGATGAAAAGAGCCTCCTGTATCAACAACAGATTCGTAAGATAACGCTGTATGTTTCATTCCCGGTCATTTCTGTATTGTAACTATACGATAACAAGTACCTAATCACCTTGTCAAAGAACTGTCGTAGTGCCTTGTGACACTTGCGCTTGTTGCAGACCTCGGAGGTGGACACTCTGCTGGTGCAGGGGCTGATGTAGGCCGAGCGGTACTTCTTACACGTGTCATTCAGGTTGCAGGCCTTGGCTGCGTTCAGGCAGTTGTTCTCCTTTGTGGATGCTGGCTCGCCTGAGAGGCAGAGATAGAGAGAGAGAAAGATAGGTTGAGTGAAAGCGGGTGAAGGAAGAAGACAAAGTGAGTAAAAAGAGAAACAATTGTGATAAAAGCGGGGGTGGGTGGGGGTGGGGGGTGTTAATGAAGGAGAAACAAAGAGCATGTAGTTGAAAAGCTGAGTTTTAAAAGCCTGGTGGTGGGGTGGACACGCCCTCGGAAGGCCAGATCGACGTGGGCCAGATCTGACCTTTTAGCTTTGTCGTAAGTGCGATATAAGTCTATCTTAGCAGTGTTCTAGGTCTACTGTGATCTTAAGTAAGTAAGTAAGTAAGTAAGAGAGAGACTGTGTGTGTGTGTGTGTGTGTGTTTGTGTGTGTGTGTGTGTGTGTGTGTGTGTGTGTGTGTGTGTGTGTGTGTGTGTGTGTGTGTGTGTGTGTGTGTGTGTGTGTGTGTGCGTGTGCGTGTCCGTGAGCACTTGCGTGCGTAGGTAGTATACTGTATGGGTATTCTTTCTCTGTATTGAGCGACACGGACACGCTTCCACAACTGCTCAAGCTTAGCCAAAAGTTTAGGTCTTTCCAAAAAATGTAAACCCTGCGTTAACTTTGAAAGGCAGGTTTGATCGAATGCTACTTAGCCATCTGGTACACATCCTAATGCTGTGAACATGGCTAACTTAGTCATCAGTCTACATTTAGTCATTCCTGGAAATGTGGCTAATTGACCCAAGGGAGGTTAGACTGCTGCTGGCTGTATCTGGGGTTAGAGGGAGTCTGCTCTCCTCGTCTTTCCCCGCATCAGCCCTCTGAACAAACAGCTTTGGGGTGAGTTCTCTTTCCCCCTGTCCTCACAGATCAAGTCACAGGAATCGGAAATCTGCGTCTAAACACAAACGCACGCAGGCACACACGCGGGCACGCGGGCACGCACACCCACAAACATCCCCCATACCTATCATCCCCCCGACACTTTCTCACATAACACCACATTACCTACCTCTCACTGACATGCATAACATTACCTATCGGCCACCCTACCAATCTTAATTTCTATCAACCACTGTGAGCCTGCTCTTTGGCCAACGTAATGACTCATCCTCCTCATTTTTGAAAATTCGTCTCATTGTTGAAAAAAGGCCTTGCTGCTCCACTGACTCCAGCTCACGTATACAAACTGTATCTGCAGCCCTGTGCATGGAAGAGTGAATTTGGTAATTATGCCTTTTGATGTGGAATTGAAGCTTGCTGTGCCCTTTCAAGCACTATAGAATGAGACGTGATTAAATCGGAATACATTCTTGAACCGCGGGTTAATCACGTATTACAAAACCCATTACTTACATCTGTCAAGCTGAGAAAAGATGTGGCCTGTGATCATTGCTGGATGTTTGTAACTGCAAGGGTAATAGTTGTGACACTGGGTGATTGTGTCTGTCAAACTCTCTGGTCAACCTTTACCCCAAACCCAACCACAACAACCCAAACACTGAAAAATAGGACACTTTAAACTAAACTAATGACAATGATTTTCATTAATTATTTTGGTTGGTTTAACACAAGACCATGGTTATAATTCAAGACCATTTTTACACCCAACGTGTAATATCATATCAAATATCTCAGTTATCAGGTCAATTCTTAAGGTTGACCTGAGCAATTACAGTTTATGTAAGCATAGACAAGGCTTTAACTCGGCAGACTACCACATTCTTGTGGCACACAGATGACCAAAGACACAGATCGTCAAGCACGCCTGTACCATTCTCCCCAGCATCTCTTAACATGTTCTTTGCGAAGAAAAAACAACAACAAACGCTGCAGCCCTAAAACTGAAACAATTCCACCACTTCTTCCTGCAACTACATTTCCCAGCAGCCTTTGTGATGCATCCCCAGACTCCCCACCCAGGGGAGTTTGTTACCATAGAGAGGGAGATTCCGGGGACACACACAGGACATAAAGCAATGAGCCTGAAAGAGGTGTTCCTGTGCATCTAAATATGCAGTGTTCCTACCAGAGAATGTTCTAAATAGATCAGGGCATCAAGCGCCTCTATGTTTAGTGCTCATTGCTTGGAAAAACAAGAGAAACAGAACACATCTGCCTCTATAAGTGGTCTGAGTGGAAAGAGCAGAAAAGCGCTGACAGCAGAGACCTGAAGGGTTTCTGGCTGACATCTCCCTCCCTCATCATCTCGCAGCTTCTCTCCAACTCAGGGGCCCCCACCCAGTAAAAATGCATGCCACTGTGGCAAATCAAATCATACAAGGACTCGACCCCCCCCAATAATTGCCCCCACACCAACCCTCCTGGCTACCTCTTTCTCTACATTTTCCACTTTTCTCTTCAGCTCTCTCTGTGATTCTCCTTTTCTTTCTCTTGTTCTCTCTTCTCTCTCCTTTTTCTCGTTCTCTCTTCTCAAACACTCATTTTCTCTCTGAAAGGGAGTGAAATGTGTGTGCAATTGCTGCTTCAGCATACTAGGTGAATAAGGTTAGCCATTTGTATGTACATATATCAGTATGTTGTTTTCTTAATGGTTTATGCATGAACAGCTAACCATTATCTAAAATACCTTTTACCTATTTTCACATATATATTTCATCACTGTATGTTGTATCTCATTTTTTTGTAATAACCTGTCATTAAGAACCGTGACATCAAATATAAAGGCTGAAAGTGTGGGAGTGTGTTTTTAGCAAATGGAAGATCACTTAGAAAATGGCCCAGGCACTTACAAAGCATGTCTGAGGAGATTCCTGTCAATGGTTTGCCTTTGAAGTGAACCAGCTGGGAATTAGCCATTCAAATGGATACTATATGCACTGACTTTATCTAAAAACAAAGTGCACATTGATTCAACTCTCTTACACAAAAGGGCTTAAATGGATACATTTAGGGAGGCAGAGCCCAATGTTATTAGTAAGCAAATACTGATCCCAAAGGTTCTCTTAAAAACATTGTTCTAGCTTCTTTTGAAATTATTCAAATTACATTTTATCTGATAAGACACACAAAACTACTAACCCAGTGTGTTACTGAGTCGATGTAAACAGTTAAAACATACAGCCTCACAGGTGTGGCCCACTATTGTGGTCTGGTTGGGATAGAGGACATGCACTAGTAACCTTTTACATTAGCCTAGACCAGAGTAATTATATTCTAATTACAAAAGTAATACAAGTAATTACCCTACAATAAGCTATAGGTCCATGGTGTTGTGATACCGTGTTGTCAGAGTTTTCAGAGAATATTGGGAATATGTTCCAAATAATCTACCAGGTAAAATAAAGATTATCTGAATATCTGCACATAGTGGGTACTGCACCAAGCAACATTTTTTAAATAAAGCTGTTATGTGAGTTGCAGTGCCCAAAAAAGTATTACAGACAGAAGTTCAATGAAGACATAGGGTGCTGGCCAGCATCCCTTGAAAAAAACAGTAGCCGCAACGTGACGGCTGGCTAAATATTAAATTCAATAAATTTAAAGACTAACAAACCTTTGTGTGCGCCCTATGTCTACAATGTCTTTCCATTCATAACTTTGAATTCAGAAATGGAATAAAGCCCCCACATGTCAAAGTGTTGCCTGGGGTCACAAACCCATTGGCTTCATAACTACGTACATGATATCCCTATCCCCCTCCTAATGTTGCTTCCCAGCAGCCAAGCCAGCAGGCTCCCTTTGATACAGGCCGGGTGACAGGCGATGCAGCATGCTTTGGAATCTGAACCTTTGACCTCCCGATAGGCTGATACAAAAGGACCATTGAGCGGTCGACTCAGTGTCAGTGGATTAGTAGAGGTCCCAGACAACTGCCTAATAACCCCTCCCCACCCCCCAAGGCTCCATTCACTGATACTGTGGAACAGTGAATGTGAGAACCATGAAGACTCTCCTGCCAGTGAGGGAGTTTGAGCTTCGTCTTACAATTCCATTGTGTATGGCACTGTTAGTGTGTATACCGTATAGTTACATTTTGGACCCCATTTTGACAGCGCAAAGACTACCAATAAAAACAACTGCGTTACTCAAAATACTGTTTCAAATCCTCTCCTTTTGCGACATCCATGCAATGACGTGGTCGAACTATGGTCGATTGCAACCAAAATTCAGAACGGGATGACCACAAGCTGGTCTGTTGTTAAATCAGATACAGGTGTCAAAGATATGATCCTGAATGCGCTTACAATGTGAGGGCCCCCGGGCCCCTTGGTGTTTAAAATGTGAGCTCACCACTAGGGCCCCCCAGACCCCTCGGCGCTTACAATGTTAGGGCCCCCAGACCCCTTGGTGTTTAAAATGTGAGTTCACCACTAGGGCCCCCCAGACCCCTCGGCACTTACAATGTGAGGGCCCCCAGACCCCTTGGTGTTTAAAATGTAAGCTGACCACTAGGGCCCCTGGGTCCCTCAGTGCTTACAGTGTGAGGGCCCCCAGACCCCTTGGCATTTAAAGAGTGAGCTGACCACTAGGGCCCCTCGGCCCCTCGGCCCCTGGGGCTTAAAGCGTGATCTGACCACTAGGGCCCCTGGGCCCCTCGGCACCTACAGTGTGAGGGTCCCTGGGCCCCTCCGCCCTTAAAGCATGAGCTGACCACTAGGGCCCCCGGGCCCCGCAGCACTTACAATGTGAGGCCCCCTCTGTACTTAAAGTGTGCGCTGACCACTAGGGCCCCCGGGCCCCTGGGTGCTTACAGTGTGAGTTGACCACTAGGGCCCCCAGGCATACATCAAGCGTAACACCTAGGCCCCTTGGTACATACAGTGCATGCTTAAAACATGACCTTCTCGGAGAGTACAACTTCTGTACAACTGAGCCACTGGTTGGCACACTACAATATGCTGTAACATGATACAATATTCACCAACAAGTCAGTTCATTCTGCATAGCAGGACAGTTTGAAGGGCGTCATATTATTGCAAGCCATTCGTTATTTGACTTACCGTAACTAGCTATCCCTTTATTTTAGCTAGCTGCCCATTTTCCCTAGCTAACTGCCCATATGATTTAGCTTGTTAACAGAAAACTAGCTGCACTAAAAAGCCAGGTAGTTAACAAGCTATCAGCCTAAAATTCAGCTGTCTAACTAGTTAGGTGGCACACAACTTAACTAGTTAGTTACGTGGCATTTGTTCTTGGTATAAGATAAAAGGGTAGCTAGCTACAGTGGGTTGAATAAATGTTAAAACAGCATGCCATAGTCATGATGCTTAAATCAAAGCTACTAGCTAGCTAACTATTAGTGTTATTAGTTCAAAACTACTATTAGTTTAAAACATGGGATGCTGTGGCCGTGGGAATAAAAACCTCATTAGCTTATTAGCTAGCAGTTTTGTGACATATTAAAAAAATATGCCAAAAGCTATATTTTTTTCATACACTAACGCATATATAAGAGACCCAATCCATACTTAAAGATTAAGGAAAACCCCATTCATTTTTTCCATAGACCATCTGTTTTTAGACCCACGGAAGTAGATAATGCTAACGCTGATATGCAAATTGTCGACCGCTCTTTTCCACTCCACATCGATGGTGTCTCCACCAAGTAATTTCACTGACTTATCAGTAACTGTTGATTATTCAGCCAATGAAAAAAAAATTATCTTTTGAATTTCAAGCAACATAATTCTCTCTGTGTCAGGCAGGCATATAAGACATTTCTTGGTAGGAAAAGCCACAGCCACATAGTTCTGAAATATGGACCACAAACATTGGAATAGTGGTGCTTCCAAAAGAAAAGCCAAAAAAGAAAAGGAGGCAAGAGGCAGTTTTGCTTCAAAGTGTTCCACTCATTGCCAACTTCTTTCAAAAACCCTCTGGTAATAATGATGACAGTACTGTTGTCAGCTGTGAGGAAGGAACTAGCACTAGTTCAGTTTCCAGTAATGTTGCCCTCAACAGCTAATGGTATACAAGAACCATCATTTCCACCTCAGGAGCAGTTGGGCAGTTCACAAGAATCAAATCAGCAACCAAGCCATTCCTGGTGCTATGAGGTCACTGACCCTGCATTATGGCAAAGCAGCTTCCAGTGACATTGTTAAGTCAGTGCTTATTGAAAGAGGAGCAGTCCCCTTCCAAAACCGCAGCAAAAATAACCAGCTTCAGTCCGAGATAGAGCGCTTGGTGGAAAGACTAGAAGTTTCAACAATGAACTTCTTAACTGTATATTGCCAAATGGGCATAAGGCTACTGTACTCACCCTCAACAGGTTGTGTGTACGGTTTTGCATGCAAACTGTTCTCCAAGCAAGCTTGGTGGCTTTAGTCAGGGGTTTAGTGACTGGAAGCACTCTGAAAGAATAGGGGAACACGAAAAGAGTGCAGAACACAGATCATGCATATTTGCCTTGCACCAGCGGACAAAGGGCAGTGCTATAGATGCAGATCTCATGCAGCAACTTGATGGGGAAAGTAAATACTGGAGGGACATTTTGAAAAGAGTTGTAGCAGTGATCAAGTTTGTGGGTGAAAGAGGACTTGATGATGAACAGTTTGGGTCATCCCATAACGGTAATTTCCTTGGCATCCTAGAACTGCTATCACAATTTAACCCATTCTTAGCTGAACATATTACAAAGTTTGGCGGAAAAGGAAGAGGCATAGTGTCCTATTTGTCATCGACAATATGTGAGGAACTCATTGAGCTAATGGGTCAGAAAACTCGCCAAACAATAACAGATGAGATTCGGGACGCCAAATATCTTTCAATAACTGTTGACTCCACCCCAGACCTGTCACATGTGGACCAATTGATGTTCATATTCCGGTTTGTTAACAGCAGCGGGAATGTGGTGGAGCGATTCCTGGGCTTTGAGCCAATTGAGAGCCACACTGGTAAAAGTTTAGCAGACTGTGTGACTTTGATGGTGGAGGGCCTTGGGTTGGACCTCTCAAACTGTAGAGGTCAGTCATATGACAATGCAAGCAACATGTCAGGAAAATACAATGGGCTACAGACCCACCTGAAACAAAAAAAGCCCTCTGATAGAGTATGTGCCTTGCAGCGCATTCACTTAACTTAGTTGGTGTTAACACCTTAGACGGCAGTAGCCCAGAGGCTGAAAAGTTTTTTAACATGTTGCAGTCACTGTACACATTTTGCTCTTCATCCACACACAGATGTCTTTCGGAAGACATGTGCAATGATGATAATGAGAAAAGAGATACTCGAATTGAGGCCGCTGGACTATGTGCTGAATTGGACACCTTGTTCATGGCACATTTCTGGGACGTCATACTTGACTGGTTCCACGCTACAAGCATGCACCTACAGAAAAGTGACAGTGACATCTCTGTAGCAGCACAGCTTTTGTCTTCGTTGAGGGATTTTGTGGCGGGACAGCGAGACTAATTTGAGGCTTTTGAAAGGGCAGCCTTAAATGTGACAGGTGTCTCTCAGTCATATGACCATGATCTTCAGCAAAAGAGGAAACGCAAAACATTTGCAGATGAGAGCTCAGAGCCAGGTGTGACACTTGAGGGGAGGGAGAAGTTCAAAATAGAAACATTTTATGTGGTCATTGATAAGCTAGAGGCATGCCTTGAATATCGCTTGGACGCTTACAGTCTTTTTGGAGTTCTGTTTATGTCAGATCAGGTGTCTAACAGTGATGTCATCGTGGAA
The DNA here is from genome assembly GCF_951799395.1 of Argentina silus. NCBI lineage: Eukaryota > Metazoa > Chordata > Actinopteri > Argentiniformes > Argentinidae > Argentina > Argentina silus. The sequence goes on along the minus strand of NC_139670.1, from coordinate 15,762,378 downwards.
AAGGTAAACGCACTCTCCGCTGCATATCCATCAGACCTGGACATAAACTTTGCCAACAAACTCATCCAATTCAAGTCTTTCATGTCTGACTGTGAGGGTGAGAAGTGCCCAACAAAATGTCTTGAGATGTTGCAGGCACTTAATCTGCAGTCAGTGTTCCACAATGTTTTCGGGGCACTTCAGATTTTCCTAACTTTGCCAGTGACAAACTGCCAGGGTGAGCGGACAGTTTCC
>NC_139670.1:15724644-15757144 GCF_951799395.1 Argentina silus | reverse complement strand
AATTTTTACACACCGTCACCCCTGAGTGTATATATTGCCCATCAGTTTTCCAAGCCTCAAACACGACACTACACAACTCAAACGAAGCACTTGATTAAAGTTGAGCAGTGATGCATTGTCAATGTGTTCACAGCCAAAGCTGTTCAGATAAGCCATTCCTTTCTTTACGGGTCCATGGCATGACTATACACATTTTTGTGTTTACACAACCATCGACAAGTTTGCAGACCAAAGCGGAAAACGTGAGGAAATCGATTAACAAGGCCCTGAGCACGATTCATCACTCTCCAAAGCACGAAGCAGGCAGTGAAGTCGATAGCTAAACTAGAGCCTGGCTCTGTCCCTCTGACCGGGATGGCTGATGTTGTCAGGTCTATCAATGGTTCAGAAGTTGTTTGACCGGCGGCTTTGGATGTTGAAAGGAAAGAGCAGGGAAACCTCTGTGTATATGTGCACAGAGGCCCACTAGTATTGTGAGGGTCACACAAGAATGTATTGCGAGGGTCACGCAGAAATAAGTCTCTCCCTTCTCCGCATGAGCACAATACGATCATGTTGCCTCTCTCAAGGCCGCTTGTTCATTGATTTATAAATGAGACACCATTTAATTTCAGCTCTTCCCAGTGAATTTATTCCAGCAGTTATTGGACTGGGTGTCATACGGCTCTGGGGTTGGATTAATGATGTAATAAACACGTTGTCAGAGAAACTTACTCCAAAGGCCAGCGCCACAGCAGCAAAGTCGCTTCCAACACAAGGCACAACTAAAAAGGGAAACGTTTAGAGTGTTTTACATGACGAATATGGTCGCCATTTCTTCATGTAGCTGCTTGTCTACTTGAATTTCTGGATTCTAATAATACTGTCATTTAGAAGATGCTTTTATCCATCCATTTGCGGTAAACAAATCCAATACATTCAGCATACAGTCACTGTATGTGACGCACGCTGGAATCAACCCCACCAATCTGATATTGCAGGCACCTTGCACCTACCATCTAAGCCACTGGAACCAATATAAAATGCAATGGAATTAGACTGCAATTCTGCTATCTTAGACCCCAACTCTGCTATCGAGTGTGATGTAGTAGCTAGCCCAAGGCAGAGGAACAGTCTAGGAATGAGGTCACTCCAATGGCAAATGGATCACTGATATTTATCCAGGTAAGTGGAATTTTTCTTTACTACTCCCCTTGGGTTGTTTGCCCTTTACATTAAGCTGCCTGCTCTGCCCCCTACCTATCCGTCTTGCTTCCTCCTGTCCCCGCCCCTACTAAACACACCCCGGCAGGTCTGTTACCATACCCCTAATGCTGACAAAAGACATATTAACCTGACGGGTGTGTTCCAACATCAAAGACAAGTGTGGTCGTTATAAAGCAGAGTGTCCATGACACACACAATCAAGGCTCTACTTTCCTTGTGATTTCTAAGGCCCTGTCCAGGAATGAACCCTACAGTAAGTCTCTACACTGGAGGCTCCTACGATAACGGAGTTGGAACCATGTTCCATAACATACAATCATCGTTAACATACAATCATCGTCCAATGGGATGACAGATAACTTTCCACTTTCCAATCATTTGTAGTCTCACGGCTACATCAGCTAACTTCATTTAGTGCGTCCAGCACGGCCCGTAAACTGCTTTGATGTTTTTGGATCAATTCAAATTCTCCAGTTCTGACAGACTGATTACTGGAGGAAACAGGTTGAAGATTAGGTATGCAACAACCACAGGGTGGTCAGCGTGTGCATTTAACAACAGTAGCTTTCGAACCCCTTCCTTCCTATTGATTTCTCAAGCGTCTTGGGAGGAAGGTAAACCTTGAGGAATGTTGCAACAATAACACCTTTTCCTTCTCTGGAGAAAAGGCTTCACCCTTGATCAACAACACTGAAGAGGAGTTTTGGGAAAAGAGGGCTTGTTTTTCAGGAAATCGATGTTTCTCTTGTCTATTCCGTTTCAGGTTTCTCTTTAGACACTGGCTGTATTGATTAAAGTTCCGGTGTAGTGTTTTCACTGGTGCAGTAGTGCTCTCGGAAGATGGTGGATCTCTGTGTCTTTAAGGGAAGGGCTGCAGGTCTTTAAGTTGCGTCCCAGAGGACAGGGAGGATAGAGGGCGGATTAGGGTTGGTTAACCATTGTTGTTTTACAGACTATAGAGCTCTCTGTGTGACTTTTGTATTCTCAATTTGGGTAATAGGATTCCACTGGTGAGACCACCAATTCCAAACCAGCTCTATCACAATTTGGAAGCTCTTACAACCTGAGATACCTCCAGGACCTGACTCTCTGTAAATTGGCCACCTGTAGAGAAGCCTCCACTATCACAACTCTGGGTTATTCTATGTCAAATCAATGAAAAAAGAGTATTTTGACACCCACCATCTCAGATTGTTAGAAACAGATTAGTATTCCTGCAACATTATTTTGTAGAAATATAGGTTAATCTCTGATAAATATACCCAAATTGGCCATTTTAATTTCATAGGATTCATATAATATTCAATAGAATTCAAACCCCAAATTTGATTTGGACCAAAGTCCTATCTGATAATGACTAAGTTACACTTCAAATGTGATCTTCAAATCCATCGTTTAGAAGATCAGCCAGTATACAATATCAGTTATTTATGTCTGAAACGTAGTATGAAGTTGGTGAATCTGGTGACGCTGTTACTGTATGTTGTGTCTAATGTTATGTGTCTAATGTCCCATTATACATTATCAAAACTTCAGCCGATGACCTTCTCAGCCGAGAAGGTCATCGGCTGCAACCTGCCGTCTCTCCTGGACCTGTTCCACTCCATGACCAGTAAGAGAGCAGAAAAGATCATCACTGATCCTTCCCATCCTGGTCACCACCTCTTCCATAGACTTCCATCCGGTAAAAGGTTCCGGTCGATCAAGACCAAAACCTTGCGCCACCTGAACAGCTTCTTCCCCATGGCAGTGAGGCTCACAAACAAGCTCCCTGCCTCTCACTGACTCTGGGACTTCCACTCCCCCCCCCCCCCCCCCACCCCACCCTGTCACACACACACAATGCACTGACAGTGTAATTTATATTTATTTAAATTTATTCTAATAAATGAACATGTTCGATAGTGAACATGCCCCATACCCATTTCACAGCCTCTAGCCTCATTGCCTCTTAGCCTCGCACAGCCTACATGATTTATTGTTTTATTGTTCTATTTTGTAAAAAAAATCTTTTTTTTCAACACAAAACATTAGCTGCCAATAGATGTATTTTTAAAGGAAAATTACACAGATTGTCACCACGACTCAACAGAAAGTTATTAGTGATCAGTACTACTCTACATGTGATCCTAAAACAGCTGGGTTTGGATCCAATCCAGGTCAGAGCAGTCAATTCAGGAGGCAAATGGAATTTTCAGGTTTTTTTTTTTTCTTTTTTCTTTTTTTTACATTTTTCTATTTTCAGAATGGGTTCATAAATGTCCCAAGTTCTGATAAAGAGTGTATCCATACACACTTTAAGAGTTGGTTACAAATACTATACCTATGTTTTTATTATTATTTTTTTTTTTTATCTCTGATGCACTGATGGTCTGAGCTGCTTGAAGATTGTATAGAGGCTCATAATCATGAGCTGATGAAATCAGCCTTTTATTGAAATGGAGCATGCTGGCTAGTACCATAGATATCCTCTTCCTGCCAGTGACACCCAGCTGTGAATGATTAGTAGAGGATTCTGGGACATGCCAAGCCCACTACACTTGTTCCCAATGAGGTGCATAACGAGAGAATGCCGGCAGACTGGTAATTCTGTTCTGGTTTAATAGGGCTCCCTGCTACGCTACCAAATATGGATATCGGCATTGCTCTATCGAGTGCATTATCCCACTCGTTAAAACTCAAAGGATTTTAAACACCTGCTCCCCAACTGCTACTGAAAGTATTTGACGGTTTTACAGTCACTGTCAGGCCAACACAGGGATGAAAACACTTTATGTATTTCAGTAGGTTTTCTAAACTTGCTCATATTTACTTGTTTAACTTTTTGAGCAATAAACCCTTTGAAAATGATGTTGCAATGTGTGACACAGTCCCATCCATCAGTCAAGATATGCATCTTTCAAAATGTAACCGTAATGACATTTCTGTAATAACATTGTCATCACTGCCACTCAAATCCGGTTTGTCATTAAAGAATACAATGGGATTAACTCACAGTCCATCTGAATAAGAGGTAAAGGAGGATATGTTAACTCAAGGTTCCCTCAAACAGCAGCCCATCGACCCTGGGAATCCTGCCAAAGCAATTGTCTGCTTTGTGGGAGCGCGGAGCGCTTTCACACTGACTGTACAACCGCAGTGCTGTGCCTTCTATCAGGGTTGAACAGCGCCCTCTATAGCTCAGAAAGCCCTCTCTGGCTCCATGTGCCAAAACACCATAAACAACACAAACCTATCCTCCAAAGAGCTCATTTTTAGCGAGAAACACCATGTACTGGCTTGACTCTAAATTACCCACTTCCACTGCTAGCCTTTGTGGCAGTGAACAACACACAGACCTGTCATTACAGCAATGAGGGCTGAATGCTAAATGCTAATTGGCTGCTCTTTATGTGTGGCGAGTCACCACAGTGGAATAAAGCCTTTGTGATGGATAATGGGTGTTGAAAGCAGCAGCAAAAGCAGAAAGCGAAGGAGAAAGGGTGGATGTCATAGGAAAACAGATTTGTCCCGAGATCAGCTGACCTGGGGACTGGCAAGATGTTGAGTCATACATACAGCAAGCTGGGTCTGAAGCATGACATTGTCGGAAAATATAACACTGTGTGATTGCATTATAATAACACCTTACCAGAAGCTAGATCTTGAATGTGCAAGTTATGGATATCCAATAATGTGCATAACCTAATCAATTTAACAGGAACAAAATGGAATATTTTAGAGTGTGTCTCAATCCATGGGCGACCCAAATGACGCACATTTAGGTTCTATCCCAGAACTTGCCCAAGGATTAAATTGATCAAATACTTGATCGGAATAGAACAAACATGTGCACTGTTGAGAAACACTGATCTGAGAAGCTTGCGACATGGCTTCATTGGACACCATTTATATTCAGTATATAATATACAGTATGACATCTATGAGATAATATAGGCAATGGCACCTTACCTGATATGATGGGAGCCAAGCGGAATATATCAGATAGGCGACTATTGACTGGTTCATAGGGGGAGTCCTCCAGCAAATCATTGCCTGAATATGAGCACACAACAAAATCAATAACCATTGTTATGCTAGGGGGCTCCAGTGTGTGTGTGTGTTTACATGTGTGCGTGGGTGCGTGGGTGCGTGGGTGCGTGCATCCAGGAGGGCACTTTGTGAGTGGCAGGGCAAAGGGGCAGCTGTTGTTGCCCCCTCCCCTCCCCTCCCCTGTGCACGACCCTGGTGTGCGTGTGTGTTTAATGCATGATAATTCCAATTGATCAATGTGTTCAGAAGTTCCATATTTTAGATCAGACATTTCTATGACTGTTTTTTTTTTTATTATTGAAAAACATTTTTTCATTTTTTTTTGGGGGGGGGGGGGGGGGGGTACGCAGGCACATAAATATGTCAACCTTTAACCAGTTTTTGGTCATGATTCGACTTCAGTGACAACTAATGTTCATTGCTCTAATTTCTCCTCCCTTTATTACACTTAATGAGTAGGTTGATTCATGACTATGGCCAACATTCTAATTTGACCTAGGCGTTTATCTCCAATTCGTGCGCAATCACCCATTCAAGTCAATGTATGTTGCGCGTGTATTCCGCCACATACTGTATAATCAGGGCTATGAGGAGGACAGGGAACTTGTAGGTTATATGCTTAAAGTCCTCATATTTGCCTTGCCTCTGTAGGTTTTCATTATGAGTGGTTACACACTATTAAAACCATAGTTATAAGATAAGCTACTCATACCCTGTAAACTCTGGAAAATGCCCCAGAAGATCCGCAGGCAATTTTTCTCCTTCTTCATACCCCTTCTACACCTGCAGTTGTACAGAGGACTTTGCTTCATAGCCTCTATTGCGCTCCGGCACTCTCCCTGCGCCTCGGGACCGGTGACCGCGCTGAAGTTACTCTGCCTTCCCGCCACACACTGTCTCATGGTCCGATACTTGGTGCTGCAGCTGTACTCCCTCAAACATTGTTCGCTCGCCTTTACGCAGTCTAGCCGGCTGGGTCGGGACGGCGTTGTCCCGTCACTCTTTAAGGATGATATTGAATCTGGGAATCATAAGAATAATAATTCTCAATATGGATGATAATGAAAACATAAGATGGTATGTCTCACTCAAAAAGACAGATAGAATAAGCTATAGAGTATATCAGAGCCGTTGCGCGCAGGCTGAAATGTACTCTATAGGCGCACAATTGTTTGTGCATAATTGTTTGTTGTGGCAATAATATTACAACTTTTCTTTTGGGCAATTGGTACTCTCTTTAGTGCAGACCAAAGACCAAAGACTTCTCATAGATTCAATAAATTAGAAACACCAATAGATTAACCATAATGTATGTAAAGGTAAAACAACAAACTGTTATAAGAAGTGGTGCTCTGTTAATTCGGCGTATAAATAGACCTTTGTATGCCCGAGGAGTTAAATGCCTATGCCTTAAAAGGTAAAATGATAAAGCTTAATCAATATGGAGACTGGAAATGTGGGAGCGCGCAGAGACTGGAAATGTGGGAGCGCGGTCTATTCAGTTTGCCACAGTTGCCGTCTACTTTCCACACAATGTATAGCTACATATCCATACATTTTCCGTGCAGTAAAATACTGAAGCTAGGCACTGAACTATGAAATCGTAAAAAAAATGTGAAAGCAATCATGATGAGTAGCCTATGAAATTCAACATAACAATGTAGCCTATGACCATGACTTACCAAGGACGGATAGCATTATGCAAAAAGTTGTTAAAATCATTGCGCTCTCAGTTGGGTGAAACCTATAATGTTGAGAATCGTTTTTCAAAGATTAATTTAAGAAACGATGATGATTTGCAGATTAATCCTCTGGGCTCCCAGTTGCGCATCATGTAGGTGTAGGTGACCATACATTCTGTACATCCAAGCCGTTTTAGAGGACCAACAATCTAGTTACAGTAGTCCACTTGGCACACCCAAAACCGAGTTTTCCACGCGCACGGTCCAAATGTGTGTCCGATGTAGATAAGAAATAATAATGAGCCGCTGATGAAAGAAAGGAGTACGGTTATAGTACTCCAGGTCCGGTCGCTTTTCTGTCCACCCCAACTCCCATACGCTCTCTCGTGTAACTCCAGTCGCACCAAACTGCAACTGCAACGACTAGCACCTCAATGGGCCAATTGGAGAGCGCATAATGTCCATATCTGGTCCAGTCTTATATTTGAATTAAGTGTCTGATAGCGCACAAATTGAGTTTGACAACGATTGCGCACCATCTGGTAATTTACTCAGTTGCATAGAAAGTACCTTTGGGAGAAATTAGTTCAGGTGGAAAGAACTATTTATATATTAAGCTCAAATGCATATTGAGCATGATTCATGTCGTCTGACTCGTCTAGTTGAAATTCTACATCAGAAAAAAGCTCTAAAACGTAATAAGATCAACTCATTGAGATAGTTTAGATGCCTAGTTATAATCACGTCGAGTTCCAGATTCAACCCAACTACGCACAACAAAGATATGGCTAGAGTTGGGCATCGAGCATAAATACCGTGACGTCATGTGCAGGGCAGGTTATGTGCCATGATAAAACCACTGTAGGCCTACGCCAAACTAACTTGCCCTTGAGAATTTTACCATCCAGACTCGTCTTGTCCGCCTTTGTGAATGTGTACTCTGGTGATTTGTTCTGTAGTGGTGGTGCCACACTAAACCACACTTAGAGAGACACATATTGAAGTAGAGCTCATCAGGTTATTATGGCCTTATCACAGTCGGACATTCTGTAAGTATGATCGTACGTGCCCTTATGAACACTGTCATAACTCCTTATGAATGCATACTAAATAAAATATGTCTGAAAACATGTTTCACAAGATAAATTATTAAACTATCAGCGCCACATAATGTGTTAGGGTGAGTAAACATCCATTTGAATCTTCCAAAGTTTAATTCCTCATCTCAGGCAGAACACTAACAGAAATAAATCCAAGATCACACTATAAGAGCTCGATCTTTCTTCACTTTTTATAAATGGCTTTCAAAAGTATCTCAAGAAGGTGTGACATACATTACTCCAAGTCATAAATTAGACACGAATAAAAAGGAGTTGGAAGCATCAGAGTTTAATTAAACACTCCATCAATATAATCTATCATCTATCTAATCAATTTTAATTGTGAATTTTAGGAAATTAATGCCAATATGATATAAACCCTTGTCTGCTGGTCTGTTTGCACATTTATGTGCAACAGTGCCAGACCAATCATAGTATTTGATGAGTGGAGGAAGTAGAGAGGTGAAAATTGAGAGCAAATAACATTATTGACTGATCCCACCCTTCAACAATCAGTTAATCCCTGAGTCAGCACTCCCAGAGCCTCCACTAAAATGTTTTTGATTCACTTTTAGGATTGCTTTGAAGTTAAAGGGGTAGTTACAGAATTCATTAGGCTATATGCATCTTCACTTTGAAATGATGGGCTAGGACAGATTGAAATGTACAGGTTTTTGTTCATAATAGCCACAAGTTATTCTAACAACAACAACAATGACTGGAGAACAATGAATAGATAATTATTTTTAAACACAAATTCAGCTCAGTAATTTGAAATCACATTCAACAAAGACACAATTTGCTTTTCAATAAATGTTGTAAGAATGAGTTTGCTCTCGATCTATACCTCTGTTTGCTTCATCTGAGAACTCTGGGTAGCAGGTTATGGTACATTGGTTGGCATTCTGCGGACAGCAAAGCAAGAATTTCGTTGTACAGGGAAACATGTTTTCTACTGTGCATATGATAATAAACACTTTGAATCTTGAATCTTGAATCTATGGGGGTCATTTGGAATATGGCACTTGGTGGTGGTGGCTAAGTAAGTGAATATGAAGTAAATTACATCAGCAAGTGTTCTGTTGGTGACATTTCCACCATTTCAACATAACAACTAGACCTGATTATAGCATTCAGTGAAATAAGTTTGATAAGGCTGCTCTCCGGTACAAATGTACATTTGCAGTGATTGTGAGCATAAAAGGGTCCCTGAAAAAACTGTAACGATCAGCCTTAGTGTGTTATGAGCAGTGCTTCGAAAATTGACTATTAGCACTGTGGTTAGTGCACTGTTATTAGAACGTCCTGGGTTCAATCAATGTAATATCAGAACCCAGAATCTCATCTGTCAATTGAATTTCTGGGGGCGAAGGACGTAAAAAGTGGGGACAGAAGTTGTCAGCAAGTCCACACCCCTCAAAATGTTTTGCTATATGCTCCGGCCCTTTCTCAATTGTTGGAAACTCGATTCCTTGCATCCTGTCCTCCGTCCTCCACTCGCTTCCTACTCAAAATACATTGGAGGACAAGATCTAGGCTCCTCCTCTTAGTTATTCCCCTCCAATGCCTTTTGAGAAGGAAGTGATACACAAGTTTAAGAGTTGTGACGAATCAATTGTAATTCACCTTCTCGTCCGAAAACAGGCACTGATTTTAACAGTTAATGGTATAAATGTCACTAGTATTCATCTTTCTGTACAATTTTAACATATTTAATTGTTAACAGTCACACATGCATAATGTATGTTTGTAGTTTGTTAACATGCATTATGAATTGTAAACTACATTGGTTGAAAAGTTGTTCCCACTTCAAAAGCACATTCATGTCAGAGTTATGACTATACCAACTGGGAGCTACAAGTTCCTGAGAACCAAACAAATATACCATAAGAGATGGGTGTGCAGTCGGAGTCAGACTTAGTGAAACTAATAACACAGTGACTACGGCTAGGGTTATTACACCACCTCCTTCATTCACAACAGCATGAACCACACTTCCCATCTCAAGTCCCCCAAATGGACTTGTTTCTCTGAGGGCCTCATAGCTGCTATGCTACCTCTTACACCAGTGTAGCAAATGGGGAGTTTAAAGTGTGGAATGGCAGGAGTGCTCAGGCAAAGGAGTGCTCAGGCAAAGGACTCAAACACACAACTTGGAGACAAAAACTAAAATCCAATAGAATAGTCTTTACTTTCAGAAAGGTTCGATACAAAGGTAGGCAGTTCAAAAAGAACTGGCACAGAGACAGGGGGACACATAGACTAAATACACAGGGAAGGATGATGAGGAACAGGTGAAGCCAATCAGGGCAGGGTAGACAATCACACAGGCGGGAAACACAAGGGCAGGTGGTGAAGTGTCTGAAATGAGAGACAAGGTGAGTAACACAAAAATAAATAGCAAACAATAAATGAATAACATGAAACAAAGACAAACATAAACTAAGAAACAGGACGAGACGTTACAGCATTTCTAAGATCAAGCTTCGTAAAGATCTTAGCGCCTTGCAAAAGTTCAAATGCTGACGAGATAAGAGGGAGGGGGTACCTGTTCTTAATGGTGATATCATTCAGGCCTCGGTAGTTGATGCAGGGGCGAAGCGTCTTATCCTTCTTTTTGACAAAGAAGAAGCCAGCCCCAGCAGGAGAATGTACTTCTTCACAGCATCCCTCTCAGGAGCCTATCAAATAGAGATGCCCTCTGGGAGGTGAAGTTCCTGGGAGCAAGTCTATAGAGCAGTTGTAGGACTGATGAGGAGGCAGAGAGGTAGCTCGGGTCTTATTGAATACCTCCTTGAGGTCGAGGGAACACTGGAAAGATCTGGGAAGTCGGAGTCCGGGGAAACCAGAAGGTGTGAGGAGACAGGAGACATAGGAGGCGCTGGAGGCTCTGGAGAAACAGAAGATGCAGAGTCCAGAGTTTGAGGAGACACCAGAGCAGGAACTGACAGAAGGCAGGAGAGTGAGCATCCCTCGCCCCGACCCGTAACCTCCCCAGTGGACCAGTTTATGTGAGGGTTATTCTTAGAGGGCCAGGGATAACCTAGGATGAGGGGATGTAAAGGGGAGTGGAAAAGATGGAAGCTCAGGAATTCAGTGTGGTTATTAGCCATGATAAGTTGAAGAGGTTGAGTGCGGTGAGTGACTCTGCACAATAGGTGACCATCAAGAACGTTGGCCTCTAATGGCTTGGGCAGAGGAACAACGTCAAGACCAAGTCTAAGCCAATCCTGAGTCCACAAACACAGGATGATTGAGAGTCTGAGATGAAGTAATTTGTTGTGCAGGAGTGAAACAACGAGAGGGGTTAGCAGAAAAAACAGTTCGGCTAACCAGAGCCCTCTTCCTCACTGATGAGCCTTGTCTTACAGGACACCCCAGCTGAGCACAGTAGATGCATCTGCCCGTATTCGACGGTGGTGCCATGGGAGTGAGCCTGGCTCTCCCCTCCTGCATGGGCTCCTCTGAAACCGTAGGGGGGTTATGGAGTTAGCTGCCAGGAATGGCCGTTGGGGATGACACCACGAAGAAGAGCGACAGGCAGTGGATGGCCCTCTCAGGATGGGCGGAGTAACAGCAGACCTCTCTCTCTCTCTCTCTCCTGGAGATGATTATCTATCCTTATGGCCAAAGCAAAAAGGGAATCCGGGTCAGGGGAAGCTCTAGAGGTGCCAACTGGTCCTTCATTGGGTCGGAAAGACCATGAAGAAAAGCGTCAAACATGGCGGAGGACTTCCAGCCTCTGTCTGCTGCCAGGGTGTGTGAAGTGTCTGAAATGAGAGACCAGGTGAGTAACACAAAAATAAACAGAGAACAATCATTGAATAATATGAAACACTCTGCACTACCCTGGTTTGCATCCTACCTGGCCGGTTGCTCCTACCAGGTGACGTGGAAGCTCGCTGTCCTCTCCATAAGCCCTAACCACTGGGGTCCCCCAGGGCTCTGTCCTTGGGCCTTTACTGTTCTCTCTCTATACCAAATCTCTCGGCTCTGTAATTTCTTCACATGGTTTCTCCTACCACACCTGCGCAGATGACACTCAACTTTTTCTCCCCCTTCTGACTCACAGGTGGCAACACGGCATGTCTTGCAGACATTTCTGCTTGGATGTCAGCCCACCACCTCAAGCTCAACCTTGACAAGACTGAGCTGCTCTTCCTCCCAGGCAAAGCCTACCCTCTCCAAGACTTCTCTATCACAGTAGAGAACTCTACTGTGACCCCCTCCCATACAGCCAAGAACCTTGGGGTGATCCTTGACAACCACTTATCCTCTGTGGTAAACATCACAGCGACAGCACGCTAGATTCTTCCTCTAGAACATCAGAAGGATACGTCCATTCCTCACCAGATAAGCAGCACAACTTTTGGTCCAAACACTTGTAATCTCTCGCCTTGACTACTGCAACGCACTCTTGGCTGGACTCCCCGCCTCCGCCATCAGGCCTCTGCAGCTCATCCAGAACTCTGCCGCTCGTCTGGTGTTCAATCTCCCCAAATTCTCCCATGTCACGCCCCTCCTCCGCATCCTCCGCTGGCTCCCGGTAGCAGCTCGCATCAGATTCAAGACCCTGGTGCTCACCTACCGGGCGGCAAAGGGAACAGCCCCTCCCTACTTGCAAGCAATGGTTAGCCTCCAAACCCCTGCACGATCACTCCGCTCTTCCACCTCGGCTGCCCGCCTGGCACCGCCACCTCTACATGATTGCAGCGGCCGCGCCACTCAGTCACAGCTTTTCACTGTCCTGGCGCCCCGCTGGTGGAATGAGCTTCCCACTACTGTCAGGACTGCAGAGTCACTACCAATCTTCCGCCGTAGATTCCGCCATCTACCCATCTCTTCAGGCTACATCTTAACAGTCCCTCCTAAAGACCTCTTCACCCCCACTACCCCCCCTGTACTAACCCTAAATCCCAACTCTAGAGATCTCTTCACCCCCACTACCCCCCCTGTACAAAGGCTTCTGGCATTACGACTGCCAATGGCCCCTGGTGTGAGCATTGATTACTTTGTCTTATGATGACTGTTGGATCGATGATTCACTTACTTAAACAAATGTATTTGTTGTAAGTCGCTTTGGATAAAGGCATCTGCAAAATGGCATAAATGTAAATGTAATTGCAACCAACATTCTGAATGGGATGACCATAAGTATGGTCTCATCAATCAGATACAGGTGTGACAGATATAATCTTAATTGCAACCAAGATTCCTCCTGTGACATCATTAAGTATACACCTGGGGCTCATCTTCTTATTAGATAATCCAGTTGCTACCATACTGTACATTTGCAAACGACATGCCTCCTCCAGAGGGCGCTCTAACAGGCCTAAACTTAAACCTGCTTTTCAACCAGGCTAAGATGCCTTTCATTATAGTTGGGAGAAAATTCTCTGTGCATTCCCACATTTATTTAATTCAATAGAAATTACAATTGAAGATAATTATGATAAAGATTTACATTTTATCTTTATTCAGTCATTGAAAATAAAAAACAATATTTCCGATTTCTTCTCTGTAATTTCAATACATTTAAAAACGTAATTAACCCACCGTTCTCCATTGGCCATAACTTTGGCCTAAGCCTACTTCATTACAGTGAATTGCCCTCATTTGTTGCCTTGCAGGGCAATAGCTTTTGTTATATCAAGTAGTTGTCAATTTGTGAATTAAAACTGCCACTTGGCCTGACAGTTGCTGCTGCTGAGAGCATGAGGGGGGAGGGGCACTGTGGAAGGCCACGTTATGGATAATAAAGTGTGTGCGTATGTGCGTGATTGTCAGATGCCGTTGAGCAAATCTGAGGGGGGGTTGCCAGTCTTGACATATTTTTGGGGGGTTTGTGAGCCCAAACATGTTGAGAACCACTGTGATAGACTACTGATTGTGACAATCAGCATATTTTTCAAGCAAATTTCATTTCACATCTGGGACAAAATACATTGTTTTAGGCTACAAAATGTGCATTCCTACCTGCAAACATGTCACAATAACAATGTGTAGAATGAACAATGAATTTGATGAACCCCCTTCTGTTTGAGGTTGACCAACAATGGGTCTACTGTATGTTAGGCTTGTATTCATTCATTCATCTTATTTCGTCCATAAGAATTATTTCATAAGTGAGAAATGATTACAACGTGAGTTCTTGTTCTAAGAGATCGTATGAACTTCATTCAAGTTTAGCCAGGTGATCTCTTTGTGATTACTAATTGGTTGATAATTCAGATGGGTGGGGGTAGAGAGCATCAGGTTTCCAGACGTCTGCTATCAAAGTGAACTCACACATGAATATCTAGCAGACTAGACCAGCAAAATGTGGATGGCTTTTTGGTTGTAAGTGAATTAAATTTTGCACACAGCTGATGGTTATCACTCATTGTTCTCCCTGCGATCTCCTGCCTCACTGGATTAACTAACCAGATGTAAGCACTCAGCTAATCGGCAAGTCAGGTCGTTTGGTTGCAATTGGGCCTAAGCAACTATGGTCCTGATATGTACCTTTAAATAGAAGCATTTATCTGATGAGTGATGACACAGGATATTGGCACCTAGTACACCACCGTTTAAGTGAGTGAATTGGCTGTTAAGGAAAACAATCTAACTAAGAGAGGAACCCTGTTTTTAAACAAAGTGGATCAATCGGAAGCGTGACGTCAAAATCAATTGGGAGCGCCCAATAAATTATCTTAGTACAGTATCAGAAAACCATCCAATAGGGTGTAAATCATGTAGTGAATCCAGGCGCGTTGCCCATCTAAGTGTGGGGAAGACAGCATGCATTAAGACATTGATTTATCTGTTTGTTGTGAAGAGAACAAATTAAGTGATCTGAATAATCCTCTGTTGCCTACTCAGGATAATACAAATTAACTCCTGGAATGCCTTGCCTCTACCCCTAGGATTGTGGCGCAATGTATTCAGCTGAACATACAGAATACTACCAGCAGACCATTTTTCATTTTTAATAGCTGTTTTGAAATTTTCTGGTGCACTTTCAGTAGGTAAAGGCAACCAAACGCAATACTGGACCTCCACATAACCCATATAAACACCTGGGTGAACACTGCATACACCCATAAAGCATTCATACACTTTGGCTAAACATGATTTGATATGCCATGTAGAGAGCTATTCAATTCTTATAGCATGGTAAATAATACATGATGATTTATGATGTGCTACACACATGATGACTTATACCTACGTTTTCTTTTGGCCCTATATAATGCCTGCATTTTCAAAAACGCATCGTACATCAAACAATTGTGTTAGCATTTGGTGCTAACTTCATGATATTTACGATCCTATTATTCTAAATTGTTATAAAAGCACTCCATGATTGTCTTTGAAGTCTGTCATACTCCTCTTCTTTTCACCCCTTACATTTTCATTAAGTGCTGGATGTACCTTATTAAGGTGTTACCATTAACTCAAAAAGGAATATCAGTAGGTCAAACAGTTTATAGCATTAATCTTCTTATTACAATTTCAAGAATGCGTAACTATTACATAATTAATGTGAAGTGCAACCCAATGATATGATATAATTAAACGTCGCTGATTTAGTCGATAAAGCTCACTGGAGATTAGAAAGCCATTAGCCCCTTTCTGTGGGCCCTGAAGATGCTGGTATGACAGTGGCTTATATCTCCTTACCCAGCATTCCCTGCTTTAATGAATGGGAAATCTATAGGGAATTCGTTACAGGAAGGAGGTGGTCTCTCGTTCATTCACAATGGGGATTTCTTTTATTACCTTACAAATCCCCTACCTCAGCAAGTCTACCTCCGCCATTTTATGATCATTCATTTGAAGTGTCCTAAAGAATAGGACTGTTTGCAGTTTAAGGAAACAGATTTCCAGCGAGATGGATTAAGTGTAATCAATATCATTGTCTATCTATATCATTATATCATCGAAACTAATTGGTTGCTGTCTTTGACAAAAGCACATTTTGTGAACATTACGCAATAACTTGATGCAATAACCTTGATCTTAAAAGGATCAATTTCTCAATAACAGAAAAAAAGAGAAGAATGCAATTTATTCTCTCCTTTTGAAAGGGAAAATACACTTCTTGTACATTCAAGGAGCAATTTCCATTAAATGGTATTCTGGATGATTAATGCAATCACATTAGGGGTAATTGCCCTTCTCTTTAGCATTTTGAGATTGCTCTCTGAAAATCTCTGCGATACAAATTTTATACTACTGGAGAAGTCCTGACAAAAGGGATATTTGAGCTAATTCACTTATCATAGGAGCAGAGAAAAGCGTGTTAGTTTCATCGATGAGAACACCGAGATTAGAGAGAATTCATTACTATGTGGAGATTGAGGGGTGAAAATTACCCCTGCGACTGAAAGGGTTTGGAAACTGCTAAGTAATTATTTGTGTTTACTATTCATCAAAACTGAAATCTGCTCCCCAAAGAAACATAATGCAGCCGTACTCTTGTTTTAATGGGCAAATATTGAAATCCCTGCCAGCAAAAACATCCAAAAGAGGAATTTCATAGTCATAGATCATGATGTTTAAATAACTGGTTGGAATCATTAAAAAGGAACAGTAGAACTACATCAAACAGCCACTGCTGGGGTTAGACACAGGGAGGTACTACCATCTGCTGGTACATTGGAGTTATTCAGGACAATGTTGATGGTACAGCCATAGGGCCCATTTATCCTGGGCATAATGTCAGCATGTTACAGACACTCCAATCAAGCTTATATTATTGCAACAACAACAACAACAACAACAACAACAACAACAACAACAACAATCAAATACGAATGGTGGGCAGTGTATTGTCTCATGTCTGGCAGTTTGCTTCTGCGAATAGACTACGATATACACTCACCGGCCACTTTATTAGGTGCACCTGTTCAACTGCTTAACGCAAATATCTAATGGTGTGGGGGATATTTTCTTGGCACACTTTGGGCCCCTTAGTACCAATTGAGCATCGTTTAAACGCCACAGCCTACCTGAGTATTGTTGCTGACCATGTCCATCCCTTTATGACCACAGTGTACCCATCTTCTGATGGCTACTTCTAGCAGGATAACGCGCCATGTCACAAAGCTCACATCATCTCAAACTGGTTTCTTGAACATGACAATGAGTTCACTGTACTCCAGTGGCCTCCACAGTCACCAGATCTCAATCCAATAGAGCACCTTTGGGATGTGGTGGAACGGGAGATTCGCATTGTGGATGTGCTGCCGACAAATCTGCAGCAATGATGCTATCATGTCAATATGGACCAAAATCTCGGAGGAATGTTTCCAGCACCTTGTTGAATCTATGCAACAAAGAATTAAGGCAGTTCTGAGGGCAAAAGGGGGTCCAACCCGGTACTAGCAAGGTGTACCTAATAAAGTGTATAAGTCTAGCTTATATATATATAAGTCAGCCTACGGAATAGAAGCAGTGGATATTAATCTATAATCAATTTACAGTAAAAACTGCACTATATTAGTCTAAGGTTAAGAGTCTGCCTGCCAGTGGAGCTAGTGAGGTCTCATCAGCATTGCAGTTACAAACACACACACACACACACACACACACGCACACACACACACGCACACACACACACGCGCGCACACACACGCTCACACACACACGCGCGCACACACACACACACACACACGCACACACACACACACACACCATCACCATGACATTACAAGCATACTTGTATCACATCACATACTGTACTGCATCACAATCACATATTATACCTAATTAGCACAAGTAAACACTCTCATACATTTTCCGACTCCCACACAATCTCACTGTGTAATTGATTGTTTGGTTCCACTTCCCCTTTGGACTGATGTGCAGTAAATGACCAGTAGGTGGCAATGCTACCATACAATGTGACACACAACCAATCAAGATTGCACAGCATTTTCAAACACTACTTAACACTCAAGTCAACTACATGCATTTGGCAGCTATCGTCTCATCACCAGAGTGATCTAGATGATTGCTATTCAACCAAGATTGTACAAGCTCCATTTCTCTTTTTTAATTGGGCCAGGATTGATTGACAACTAGGGTGTGAATAGTTCTGAGCAGAATAGGTAATTGTTTACAATCAACAGTCCATTTAAGGATTCTTTTCTTTCATTCCACAAAGGGAAGCACCACAGAGAAAGCAGAGTAGAGAGGAGACTGGGAGAGAAAGACACTCACTCATTCTCCCAGGCAGATAGTTTGCCGTCAGTACTGTTGTAAGTGAAAAACTGAAAATACTATCACTGATGTCGCCGACACAATAAAAAGTTTAACACTTTTTTGTTTACTACATAATTCCATATGTGTTGCTTCATAGTTTTGATGTCTTCAATATTAATCTACAATGTAGAAAATAATAAAAATAAAGAAAAACCATTGAATGAGAAGGTGTGTCCAAACTTTTGACTGGTACTGTATGTTTGTACAGTATGTATGTACAGTGCATTCGGAAAGTATTCAGACCTCTTAACCTTTTCCACATTTTGTTATGTTGTAGCCTTATTCTAAAATGGATTCATTTTTTTCCCTCATCAATCTACACACAATACCCCATAATGACAAAGTGAAAACAGGTTTTTAGAAATGTTTACTAATTTATTCAAAATAAAAAACTGAAATATCACATTTATACAAGTATTCAGACCCTTTTCTATGACACTCGAAATTGAGCTCAAGTGCATCCTGTTTCCATTGATCATCTGTGAGATGTTTCTACGGCTTGATTGGAGTCCGCCTGTGGTAAATTCAATTGATTGGACATGATTTGGAACAGCACACACCTGTCTATATAAGGTCCCACACTTGACAGTGCTTGTCAGAGCAAAAATCAGGCCAAGGAATTGTCTGTAGACCTCTGAGAGAGGATTGTGTCGAGGCACACATCTGGGGAAGGGTACAAAAAAAATTCTGCAGTATTGAAGGTCCCCAAGAACACAGTAGCCTCCATTATTCTTAAATGGAAGAAGTTTGGAACCCCCAAGACTCTTCCTAGAGCTGGCTGCCCGGCCAAACTGAGCAATAGGGGGAGAAGGGCCATCGTCAGGGAGGTGACCAAGAACCCAATGGTCACTCTGACAGAGCTCCAGAGTTCCTCTGTGGAGATGGGAGAACCTTCTAGAAGGACAACCATCTCTTCAGCACTCCGCCAATCAGGCCTTTATGGTAGAGTGGCCAGATGGAAGTGGTCAGTAAAAAGCACATGACAGCCTGCTTGGAGTTTGCCAAAAGACACCTAAAGGACTCTCAGACCAAGAGAAACAAGATTCTCTGGTCTGAAGAAACCAAGATTGAACTCTTTGGCCTGAATGCCAAGCATCACATCTGGAGGAAACCAGGCACCACTCATCACCTGGCCAAAACCATCCCTAAGGTGAAGCATGGTGGTGGCAGCATCATGTTGTGGGAATGTTTTTCAGTGGCAGGGATTGGGAGACTAGTCAGGATTGAGGGAAAGATAAACGGAGCAAAGTACAGAGAGATCCTTGATGAAAACCTGCTCCAGAGCGCTCAGGACCTCAGACTGGGGCGAAGGTTCACTTTCCAACAGGACAACGACCCTAAACACACAGCCAAGACAATGCAGGAGTGGCTTCAGGACAAGTCTCTGAATGTCCTTGAGTGGCCCAGTCAGAGCCCGGACTTGAACCCGATTGGACATCTCTGGAGAGACCTGAAAATAGCTGTGCACCGACGCTCCCCATCGAGCCTGACAGAGCTTGAGAGGATCTGCAGAGAAGAATGGGAGAAACTCCCCAAATACAGGTGTGCCAAGCTTGTAGCGTCATACCCAAGATCACTTGAGGCTGTAATCGCTGCCAAAGGTGCTTCAACAAAGTACTGAGTAAAGGGTCTGAATACTAATGTAAATGTGATATTTCAGTTTTTTATTTTGAATAAATTAGCAAACATTTCTAAAAACCTGCTTTGGCTTTGTCATTATGGGGTTTTGTGTGTAGATTGATGAGGAAAAAAATGAATTTAATCCATTTTGGAATAAGGCTGTAACATAACAAAATGTGGAAAAAGTGAATCGGTCTGAATACTTTCCGAATGCACTGTATGTATGTATGTGTGTATGTATGTATATATGTTTGTACAGTATGTATGTATGTATGTATGTATGTATGTTCTGTATGCATGCATGCATGCTTGTACAGTATGTGCAATGCATGTACATATATGTATGGTGTTCTTCAATTTCTCTTTTCAAAATCTGATTGATTTGATATTGTAGTATTATGATGGTATGGTATTGCCATCTTGTAATCATTCTATACAGGAACACTTTCTAAAAGGCACATACATAAACATTATGGTTCTATGTGTTAACGGCGTAAAAAACAATGTTAGCGCAGGCTGGTTCTAGGTTGACAAAATTGACAAATGATTGGTATTTCCAAGGCATTTATTTTTCAGCGCAACTAATGAAACTCGGCCTGCTCATTGTCATGAACTTGCCTCTTTTACCGCTACTCCACCCACCTGAGCACAACACAGACGACCTGTGGTAATTTCACCTGTTCCCGCAGACACAAATTGCCAATACGCCTGCGTTTGTGAACCTGGTCCGTTTTACGCCGGCTGAAAATAGAGCACCTATAAATCATTATTGGAATTTATTAGGAACAATATTCATAATGTATCATGACATGCTATGTTGTCTATAAGCCACTTTTTTCAACTGCCAGAAAAGGCCTGATAATAGCTCAAGACCATTATAAGATGATATAAGACATATGCAGCCATACCTTTTGTGTACTGTACATCACTCTGTTATGTATAGGGCCATGTCATCATGGAATGCTCTGCCACCAAAGATCACTAAAGCAAAAAGCAAGTTTAGCTTTAAAAAACAGATATAATACAGCACCTCTCATCTTTGTAAATACCGAATTTACTGTATGTAATAATATGAATATGTATATAGGAATACGTATTGTGTAAAAAGTATTTTGTTTCTTTGTTGTTTCCTGACCATATATGACTCGTTGTATTTATATTTTGAATGTATTGTTAGATTATCTTAAGTTGTTCTTGTATATAACTGTTCTGTATATAGCTGTACTGTCATGTTTTATGTGGACCCCAGGAAGAGTAGCAGCTACATGTGCAGCATCTAATGGGGATCCTGATAAATAAACAAATACATGCTTAGAACAATTCCTGTAATGCGTATCAACGTATTCCAACTGCAAGCTCTGCATCTTAACGTGACGATGTATGCCATGATGTATGGTGACATTTCCCTACTGTACCAAGACACAGGATGCATATTGCACTTAGCTTTCTGTTTTCTTATCCCATCTTTTTGTCCTCAATACCCTGCTCTGTATTCCCCCCCACGCTTCCAATTACCCCTGACGTGATTGCACACATAATGTGACACACAAGGGCAAATGGCCACTCCGTCTGGAGACAGATCCGCCGTGGCCCAACACCTCCCTCCCACTGCATTCTGGGATAGGGAATAATGTTTGCGTTGTTAACTGCTACTCGCTACTCGTGACGGTCGATAGCTAAGTCTGACGAACCTGATGATGATGACTGAAGGTTGCACAGATTGACGTTGTGCAAAGGAAATGTTTTATTCATCATGTGTTTTAGATCAAGGCTATATTCATTTTGACATGTATGTGTAGTTTTTAGCATTTCCAGACTGTGAAATGATGTGGCCACACTGATTATTTGCATCGAGTACCTGCATCAAGCATTCAAACCAATCACCTGACCACTACATAAACATGATGTATCTGCTTAAGAGTCTTTCTGATGTTGTTGAGGTTAAAGTCTTACTGCATCTATTTCAGTTCAAATGCAGCAACTTTACTGAATTCAACTTCACTTAATATTGAATGTGTACTGTACATCCTAGAATTCCCTTTTAAATATTTTATACTCCAGTCATGGTTAGCTGTGGTTATTCTCTTGTCGCAGAGTTGCTATGACTCTGAATGTATCTCTTATTGATCTGTTATGAATGATTCATGTGCATTTTTGAAAATACTATAATGTAACAAATGCAAAGAATATCCCGTAAAGCCTAAACCATACTCAACGAGACAACACGTCGCATCTAATTGTACATTAAATGTTATTTAATGTTTGTTTGCTATCAGTCTTATAAGTCACAAAACTACACATAGAAGACTCTGCCTGCCATGACCAGAAAGAGGTTGTCTTAATGTCAAGCACATGTCTAACCCATCTCAGAAAAAAACGTCAGACAATATCTAAGCAAGGTTGTATTTGTTATAATATTATAACATTGTTACTGTGGCATTTCAAAAGCAAATATTTTAAACCCTCATGTAGTCATTAACCATTGTTAATGATTTGTTTCATATACACTGTTTCTGCAACCATAGCACACCTAAAATGCTCAAGGGGGACAGTGCTGCTGCTTAACTCTCTGATACTCTCTTAACACTCTGATACCATCTTCATGATTAGGCTCATAATAACCATAATCTCATCGTCCTTTTGAACTCCCTACTGCACACCAGAGAAAGAGGAATCTTTTCCTAGATATAATAGAAATGCCCTCATGACTCCCTATACTGTAATATCATATAATACTCCTTCAAGTTATTATTCTCTCCATCTGGTTATTGGCATTAGCCTGTGTGTCTGTGTGTAAACAGATTACTTGAATCTGAATGTCACAGTGTGTGTGTGTGTGTGTGTGTGTGTGTGTGTGTGTGTGTGTGTGTGTGTGTGTGTGTGTGTGTGTGTGTGTGGTGTGTGTGTGGTGTGTGTGTGTGTGTGTGTGTGTGTGTGAGAGAGAGAGAGAGTGAGAGACAATTAGTCACTCTCTCCCTGTGTGTTTGTCTTGTAAAATCAACTCCCAGAGTAAAGAGACTCCATTTTGTAATCTCTGCGTAAGGAACCATTTGGCACTTTATCTAAATTCTCCACTCAATAGAGCTTAATTAATGAACAGTGACGTAGATGTAGGATTATTTGATTTGCCTGACTCCCTCCATCTATAATTTCCGTTTCATCGAACACAGCTACAACTGTAATTGAAGATTTTTCCTCAAACACAACACAGAAACAACAGTTCCTTAACATGGCCTATTGTCTCATACCATGTAGTTATAGAAACAAATTCACAACAAA
This sequence comes from Argentina silus, assembly GCF_951799395.1. Taxonomy (NCBI): domain Eukaryota; kingdom Metazoa; phylum Chordata; class Actinopteri; order Argentiniformes; family Argentinidae; genus Argentina; species Argentina silus. Next base: position 15,733,977 of record NC_139670.1, on the reverse strand, counting down.
GATGTCATATGGGCACTCATGAATACTATAATAGTAATGAAAAAGGAGGGGGCGGGGGAGATTACAGAAGCATTGGCATCATTTCTAAATGATGCTAATTGGATTATACACACAGTGTTGCCAGGCAGAGCTCAATGGTTTAGCACACCTGGTCCACTTGGACAGAGTGTCTCTTTGGTGAGATTGACTGGGCTGTTAACTGTTAATTCATTCAAATCCCCTCTGAACCGACCGCTGATCTGCCATATGGGCATTGCTGTAGCATGGTAGCGGATATGGATACAGGCTCATGACCAAGAGGTTTGGCGTGTCTATTAGAGAGCCATACAGTGCCGGCGCACTCGACTTCACACAGTCTTGAGGTAATTAATACATACATAGCAAGTCAAGTGAGTGAAGATACAGTGTATTATTCAGTTAAAGATGATTATCTATTTCATGGTCATTTGTCTGTATAATACAGATAAGGCTTAAAGTGATGCTTACAATGCTGGTATAATTCCGTCAGACCGCGCTAATGAGCAGAAACAGGTCCCTGTCATGTCCGTGCAGTTTACACGTCCCCGCAGTGTGGTGTGTTTGTATGTAGATTCCATGCAGCCACAGCTAATCTAAACAACAGTGAATTCAATGAATAGATTATATATGTACATTTGTACAACTATACATTGACCCAACTATACATTGACTCACCCTACACTCTGTGTAGAATGTTTAACAATCTAGCATATTGGGAGTGTATACTAGAACAATAGGTATTTGTTTTTTTCTCATTTTCAATTACGAAGATTTGGTGGTTGTGACAACGTGCGAAGCTGAGATATGATTTTTAGGTCAAATCTGGACAGCCTGTCTACTCGTATTGGACATGTTCTTGTTAATAACAAGACTGTGTAAACGGCAAACGCTCTGAGTAAGTATAATAGATGAAAATATATTGTAATGTACTCAGAAACTAAATGTACATAGTGGGAGAGCCTGGGGTAGAGCGTAGCCAGGGGCCAGAGCTACTGGAGGTCGAGGGTTAGCCCCAGGGGAAGAGAGTCTTGTGGTGGCAAGGATTATAGGACCAAATTTGAAGACATTCTTTGCATCAGTAATTAACTTCAAAACAAGGCAAATTTCAAGGGCTGCAAATACACAAACATGTCGTGAGGTATTTCGAAATGTCTTATTTAATGATGGCCATGAGAAGTTGCCAATTATCTGACGTGTACTGTCAGATATATCTAACTGAAAGGATAAGGCAGATGATGAAACACAAAGTTGACATGATGTGTTTAGAATTATTTTACTTAGTAAGAACAGAGGACATTCAACCACAAATCCTGACAAATGTAATGATTTGACGAGAACTTGCTGCTTAGTGAGAAAGGTGGTCCAGTACGGATGTCTTTCAGACTAGTCATGATTTTTTCTCTCTCTCTCTCTCCCTCTCTCTCTCTCTCTCTCTCTCTTTCTAGCCTGGGGATACCGCCTTCAACAAATAACCATACTCTCTGAGAGGTCCAGAGTGTAATCAAATGGTAGAGTTCACTGCCTCTAATACATATACTACAAGGTGTGGACCAACGGACAAATCACAAAGAACAGGAACGTGGTGGAAGGCTCTGTAGTAGTCCTATTTTGGAAGCATACCTGGGCTTGTCTAAAGCATACAGAGACAGATTGGCCTTCCTATTTGTCTCTCTTTTCCGGAAGGTTCTGACAGCAGCTCCATCTGCCATTGCCACTCAGACAGACCTCACACACACACTTCCTGAATACCAATATATCTGCACACAACAGGACATCTGTCACTCAACCGTCGGCCATGTCTTTGTGTATGTATGGTTTTTTATCCTTTGGTGGCTCATGATACAAATTTGCGTGTTCAAATCCAGAAGTGTGCAGGCTTTTGTTCCAGCCCGAAACATGATCTGACTGAAGGGCTTGAGAGATAGAAAATCACAGGTGTTAGTGCTGGGCTAAAACAGGGTTTCCAGGACTACATTCAAAGAATGCCAGCCAAATGGCACCACAGTTAATCTTCTATGTACTCATTGTTAGTTCAATGTGTTTTCATGGTGTCCAGCGAGTTTTATATAGGTCATTTCCCATCAGTTGGTGGACAATTTAGCAAATCAATACTCTTAAAGGTGCATTGTGCAACATTTTCCCATAAATAGCCCCTTTCATGTCTATCATATACACATGTACTGTAGATGTAAACATTAGATCATCAGATATACAGTAATTTGCTTGTTTACTGTGTAATTTCTATTCATTCTTATTCTAGACAGTTGACAACTAACACAATATAACAATATTCTGCATCCCCGAAAATAAATTTTGGATTATAATATGGTGAAAAGATATTTCAGGCATTCTTTCAAATCTCATTCTTCAAAAATCAAGGGGAGGTCAAAATCATTGTTTAGGTGAGGCATAGTGCACCTTTAATCTTGTTTTAAATGTCATTTTGGGGAGCAAGCCTTTTGTGGCATTTACCTCTTGATATTGAGTGTACTCATGTGTTTGAGTTTTATTAGACTTCATTAAAATGTCTCTTAAGACCGTTCCCTCAGATGGATGCTTGTTGAGTGGAGATGTCTCAAGGTGGTTGTTGAGTGGCAGCACACTTCTGAAGAATGAGGTAATATTGCTCCAATTCGACTTTTTTATCTTCTCCATCAAAGGCAGCACTTACCCTCAGGAGCAGAAGGGTCTTGTGAACAAACAACATACTCACTCTCTGTTTTCATTAATCTATACAGTAGGTGCTGAGTGGGGTGCTGCAAGGCGTTCTGTAGATGTGTTGACCCTCACAGACCAAAACAAACACTACTGCATGCTATCAACGCTGTCAGCCTAAGTTGTTGTTTGGTGGTTGATCGACTGAGTACGATATTTTTCTGTTTGTGAGTTGAGGTGAAGTGTATGGGGAAATGGCTGCTTGACAGGCTACTTCAGGGACTGCAAATGGATACAGAAAAATGGGATGAACATAGAAAATGTAACATCTGAACATTCAAGGGTGAGGACAATAAAGGCATCCAAGGACATACTGCACAATACTCCAAACAGGCAGTGACAGACCTGATTCTTCAAATCAAAGCCTTGATTGAAGACTGATTACTTTAATTGAGCAGATGAATCAGGTTCATCACTGCATGATTAAAGCACATCAGACGATCCATCGCCTGACATGATAAAGACAATGTGCTATAAACAAACAGAAGGAAATCACACTTTCCCTGACACCTCCATGTATAGTAGGTAGTCACACAAGTGTTAATTGTCTGCTCTTGTACAGGTGGGATGCACGTTACATTAGTGAGCTACACACAGTAATTACTAGTCAGTACGTAATTACAGTATGTGATACTACAATAAGTCAGTCATACACTACGTTTCCTTTTTTGATTCTTAGGTAAAAGATATACTGTAGCTACTCAAAAGCCTACGTACTATTCCACCAACACCCAAAAAGAAAAGCAGACAGAAAATCATTTGCCTGTCCAATTGTAATATAATCGCAGTCTAATGACAGATCTACTCTGCAGAAGTCATCCTACAGAGCTCAGTCCCCGCGGCAGTCATTACTTCGCCGAGAAATTAACGCTCTCGGATTTTCTGTGAGGCGGCACCTTAGTGAGATGAGTGCCAATTTATTTCAATTTATTCTTTTTTTGACTCCCCTGATAGCTGCCAAGTTGTTCCCCAACAGTTCAGTGACTGGGTCAGGGGGATGTGGAGATGGGCAGAGCAAGTGGTGGAGAAACAGCAAAGACATCATGGGCCAGTTGCAACAAATGTGTGTTATCTTAACGTCCTTGGTTTATGACCAGGGCAGTGTGTTCTGGATAGTTTAAGACTAAACCCACTTGCAAAGAAAATATGTCTCGGCCTAATTTAGGGGTAATTGGAAACACCTGTGCACAAATGCTGAAGGTTTAATCTCACTTGCAATTTACCACTTTCAGGTAATGGCAGAGGGGTATGTCCCACTAACCTGTTAGACCTTGGAATTCAAAGTTTACTAGCATGCCGATCAATATACTATTAAATATTTCCACATCGGTGCTAATATTTGGCAACATGCTTTGTTATTTACTGTTGGCTATGTGATATTTTCATTCGTAGTGCACACAATAAATCTTAACTCTTGCAATGCACTCATCCACATCTCTGCTATATGGTGATTATAAATATATCAGGTTTCTGGGTAACACTTTACATTAAGGTACCCTTTGTGAAGGGTTTATCAATGGTTTTGAATTAGTTAATCACTCACTTATACAAGTAAATTATAAACCGTTTACAAACAGTTATAAGTAATTAGTTTAGATAGTTTGATATTCACTTGGTTCTTTTTTTTAAAATATGTTTTTTAGGGCATTTCTGCTTTATTGGGATAGAGACAGAAGAGATTGACAGGGAGGATGGGAGAGAGAGGAGGGATGACATGCAAGATAGGTCGAGGGTCGGAATCGAACCAGGAACCTTGCGATTACGTGGTAAGCGCATTAGTGTGCTACGCCACTAAGCACCCCCCTTCACTTGGTTCTTGCCAAATAGGGAGCTTGCAATTAGGATGTAGTTATTAATGCTTTATAAATGTTTCGAAACTAACCCTGATGTGAAATCATGCAACATTATTTGCAATGCCTTTATTAATGAGTTACCAACATAAATTAATGAGTTATCAACATTTGTAACTGATAAAATGCCACCTTAAAGTAAAATGTAACAATATCGATAATTGATAAATGACTTACCAACATTGGTTGATGGGTTACCAATATTTCTAACTGAAATGAGTTACAAACATTAATAATGAGTTACAAACATTTGTAACTGAGCATAATTAAAGTGTACCATGTAACATCTAAAATAAGGCAGTCCAAGTAAAGTAGCTTCACCTTTCATAAGCAATTATGAACAGTAATGAATGTTGTTACTGTAGGGGATATCAAGTAAAGTGATCCAACATTGCATAATTCATCATCAGCTGTTTATTCATGCTTTATTTGTTCAGCTGTTTATTCAGCAACCCTTCAGCTGCGACTTTATTCACGATACAGCTCAAGTGCCTTATTGCTTTTCTACAACAGTTACAAAATTGTGACAAAAAACAATGCCTTAAGTATTTATTGCGTGACAGATTGTGGTGGTTTCTGCCCTGCGCTTAAAATATAGTTCACAAAATGACCACTTTGGTCAAGGTAACGTGATAAACAAATCCTTGTAATTCGAGTGTTGGTGGAAGGATATTACTGTAACGTACAGTTGGTAAACACCTCTATGGTAAACAGGAAAAAAACATCATACAGTGGCTATTACTTCATCAGGGAATAAAGCACGTCTTCAAACTCCTCTGGGCTATTCACAATTCTTGTTTTGACCAAGCCGTTGTATAAAATGTAATAATGATGATGTTGTTTACTAATTACAAACCATGTACAAACCCTTTACAAAGGGTACTTTAAGGTTTCAGATGAGCATACAGTAGGCTACAGCTCCTCAGGAACTGTAAAACAGCAAAAAAAAACACAAAACAGCTGTTATTGTATGAACGGAGGTGTGATGCAAGAAAGAACCTTCTCCTACCACATTCCTTCAATAAATCTTTGCTTGTTTCATGGATTTCTAACCTTTTATTCAGACAACTTGTCATATAGGCTTACATAAGCCAAACACGCTGACAAATCCTCAGCTTTCCCTTTTGAATGAATAGATTGATAACCATTCCTGTCCTTGGTGGAACTAACTGCGTTATGCCAAGTTAAGACATCTGAAATTCCAAGTAAACCAGGCTTATGTCGTAGGCTACACCTTTATAAGGTTATCTACAACACTTAAAGGGAACATTTCTTGATCAGATGTATGCGCACAGAAAGATTATAAGTTTATGGTGCACATTCCAAAGTAGGTCTCCTGTACCAAAGTCTATGTACTGTACACGGCTTGGCATGTGATATTTGATCGTCTACATACGGGGCACATTACAAGCTTTGATCCTTCTGCATGCAAACTATATCTACTCGGATAGGTGTCTATCATCGAATTGAGCAAACACAGCAACATACTCGGTTTAACTCATTTTGAGCCCTTATCTTCGTTGCAAGTGGGATAAATTACCAAGTAAATAAGTTACCAAGGCAGAGGTTTATACTTGGGCTGTTACCGTCACTTCTAACACAGGGAAGTTACCGCAATTTAGCTGCTAACATGCTGGAGACTTTAAGACTTTAAGTCCCCATGAGTACCACATACCACCTTCGATTGCTGTATTTTCGGAATGTCACCAGCCTCCACTTCCACACTGACCCACACACTCACGCGCACGCGCACGCACACGCACACGCACACACGCACACACACACACACACACACACACACACACACACACACACACACACACTCACACACACTGAGTGTATTCATTCTGCTGAGACAGAAAAGTTAGTGTTATCGCTCATCTTTAATTCAAGCGACATCTCGTCTTGTTTTTTTCTTCCCTTGGCTCGTAGTTGGAGAAAACTAAACTTAATTTAATCTTTGATGGGGCATGCCTTCCTCGATTTCATCTGAAAGGATAAAGTGAATTGATTATTTTCTTCTTAGCCTTGTTATCTGCCCAACGGATCGCTGAAGTGTGCATGATGCCCCACTCCTCATTCATGCAGAATAGACGGACTAGTGAAGGATGCTCTGGAAGGATGCTACTGTAGGATGCCACCTGGCTGGCTGAGCTGCGATCTCATTGGCTGTTCCACCAGCATCACTTCAAAGCCTCCACAACAATGCCAGCTGGAGTGGAACTGTGTGTGTGTGTGTGTGTGTGAGAGTGTGTGTGTGTGTGTGTGTGTGTGTGCATGTATGCATGCGTGCACCCACAGATCCTCTGACACATCAGTATTCCTCTCGTAGAGCACGGCTGCCGTGAAAGATGGCAAAGACGATAAGCATGTCTTAGAGAGTGCTGTGTGCTGTGGGTCAACTCCTTAACGCGGCGCATTAAGGATTCATCGGAGTTGAGAGATAGAGGAGCAGCCTGGGCTCATTCCGTGTGACATAAACATCTGACTTTTTGATCTCGTCCTCGTTGTGCCTGCGTTGTGAGGGTCTCTCCAGGAGCACAGAGCTCATTTCCAGCTATCTCTCTCATCGTGGCCCACCGCTGTGGCTCTGTTCATTGTGCGTTCTCTGATATTGTTAGCAATCGACCTAGGAACCCAGTCTTCATTAATAATTTCACCGTGGATCAGCTATTTTCTTTGTTAGGGGCTACAATTCGCCTGTCTTTTAATTGAGATGTATCGCAGAAGAGTCCAAACCTTCAAAGTGAATCTGATTTCAATCGAGACAACGTTATTGCTCAGACACTACTGACCTTAAGACTAAGACTAAAACACGTTCTCCAGACAAATCAACCGCAGTCTGTCAGGCAGACCTGGCTTCAAATAGTACTTTTCTTATTTTCATATTTTCTTTCAAATACGTTAAGTGTTTGATTCAGTCTGTCTGGAGTACTAGGTGGTTGGGGCTTACACCCTTGTGACTATTCCATAGGTTCCATTATTGCAGGCAAGCTCAATAAAGATTAGCTTAAGTATCAGTTAGACACTGTTTAAACTCAAGTCACTGTCATGGGAGCCTTTTATTCCAGATAAGAATGAAGAGGACAATGCAAAGTCTAAATAGCCAGGGAATTATAAGCAAATGGAAAAACCAATGGGACAAATAGTGGCCCTAAGTCAACAGTACGTGAACCAGTGGTGGCGGCAGGTCCGCAAGAGGTGCCGAGGTTATTGACCGGAGTGAGAAGGTCCTTTCAATGCCAGGTGGAGACTGGATCAAATACTGCTAATTTCCTTAAGAAATCAATTTAGCCTCACGCTGGACACAGTACATTACAGCGTTTATTTATCAGAACCTTTGCCAGAACCTTTGGCACCTTTGGCAACACTGTCTATGACCCATCTATTTGTTATGCATTGTGAGTGCACACACAAGTACATTATAGTGTCAATTATCACCTCACGGTTCCACGTACCTTTTAGGGGTGAGTAAATGTCTGTGAGAGTCTGTGACCGTAATGGTTTATGTGCTTCACCAATCACAGACCAGATAAAATGCAGGCCTGACTCTTAGTGCTACAGTACTATGTTTGTTCCTTGCCTTGCAGATGTAAGAATTTACACTCAGCTGTCTGTCAATCATGCTGTAATGAAGGAAAAGACACTGGCGTCGTCGCGTGTGTGCTAGAATCTGCCTTTAAAGGGCTCAGTTCACTGATCAAAAAGTTTGACAGATGTTTTCAGACCTCAGAAGTGAGGGTCTGAAACAGCATCTGTTGAGTAGATCCAGCTCCGAATATGCCCCCAAACGAATGGAAAAGCCATCAGATTATTTTTCTGGCTCTCAATATATATTGGATTGAGGCATAGCTGGATCTAATTGTGTTGACATTAGACCACATTTGAGGTCTGAAAGCATCTGAAAAAAAATAGACATTGAAGCAAAATGTCACATTAACATATTGAGATTTGTGTGGGTGAGTTCTCCAGGGGTTCCTTCCTTGACTGTTCTACCAACATTTTGCTTGCGCATTAAATTGCTATCAAGCTATACAACCAGTCTTATAATGTGCTATCTTTTCTCAAAGCTCATTCTTGTGTTTTTGCTGTTTGTGATAAGCTAGCAGTGAGCTGTCTTTGTGGCCCAGTCCCAACCTCAAGGATTTGCTTGAAGAGGGATCTAGAATGGAGCATCTGTATCTCACCGCCCAAACTGAAAAACATGGCAAAGATGCCAATGCATGACAGATCACTAAGATAACATCTGGTGCCTGGTATGCCTCTTTTCTCTACTGTAGGCTACATTCCAGGACATAACACCATTCCTCCTCCTCATTAGTCACCAATACATTTTGCACCATCATTTTTTGCTGCTTGTAGAACCGATGAAACATTTGAGGAAGAAAGAGCCCTGCTAATTTGCAGGGAAGACAAACCATTCCCTCCATGATACTGTTCTTTGTTGTGAAACAGGATACGAGACAACCCCCCCCACCAATGCTTTAATCTTTTGGCTAATTAACTTCCACGAGAAAAACATTCTCACCTGAAGATCCGCCAGTTAAAACTTTTTTGCTCGCTCTCCGCAGTTTGTAAATAGCTGATGCAAAATAATGAGCTGGCACATAATTAGGGAAGGCTGTTTTGGGGAGAGATAAACAAGTAAATGATTAAATCCGAACGACTCTCTTATCAAATGGAGGACCTCATTTGCCAGGGAGGACCCAACTCGCCTGGGTCGCTGTTGCCATGGATACAGGGGACAGCA
>NC_139670.1:15712144-15719644 GCF_951799395.1 Argentina silus | reverse complement strand
CGATGAAAACATTGGTAGTTACACGTTACCAATCAGGCTCTTAATTTTCACATCAGTTGTTGTTTTAACACTTCACAGGCCATGTGTGAATCACAATAAGTCAAGTCTGTCAGGGTATATTCTTTTAAAGTGTTTGTGCCTGAATGCTAATTACTGTGCTCATTAGTGTTAATTGCGATGGAAATAAAGACAAGAATAACAAGGAGATAGAGAAACAAAAATATTCTTGAATATGATTTGGAGGCAGGTGATACAAGCCGACCTGTTACGGCAGGGTTTCACAGTCAAACACAGGTGACAAAGGTCTACAGTATGTGACTAAAAAACGGTATCAACATTTTTATTTTACAGATTCCCCTCCAATTTGCATTTATCCACGACTTTACCTCAGGTGTGCTAAAGCTTTTAATTCCAAAACATGACCTCCCGGTCCTCACCCTCTTAATGACTCTGCCTCCATCTCTGTAGACTCCACTTCCTGCAGGTGCCTGTAGGCATGGTCAACAACCAAAGTTCCTCTAATGAGATTCTGTCTTCCCCGAGAGATGGGGGGAGTCCTGAAGTGATGGGCATCCTTGTGTCTCTGGGCGGGATTGGGGGACAGGGAGCTACTCCTGAGACCAGCCATGACAAAAAACATGCAAGATAGAAAAACATTGGTTGAAGGTTAGACAGGGTTATGGAAGGACTCAGGTACATTCTGTGCAACAATGTGGCTCTGAAGGCTCTTTGACTTGGTTTGAGAGGAGAGTCTAAAAGAAATCGATGAAGAAAAGGACTTGTAAGCCAGAGTTGTAAACTGGAATTGTAAAAGGGACAAAGTGCATCCACAGAGGATAGAAGACTAGAGTGGCTTCAAACAGTAAAACATCAATTACTGTATAAAAGGTTAAACTCTGTTAGGGTTTAATTCCTTCCCATCTTAAATGAAGTAAAACACTAAACATGTCTGGGAGGGATTTGAAATACATATTACCTACTTTTTTTAGGTACACCTGTTCAACTGCTCGGTAACGCAAATATCTAATCAGCCAATCACATGGCAGCAACTCAATGCATTTAGGCATGTAGACATGGTCAAGACGACCTGCTGAAGTTCAAACCGAGCATCAGAATGGGGAAGAAAGGTGATTTAACATGGCATGGTTATTGGTGCCAGACGGGCTGGTCTGAGTATTTCAGAAACTGCGGATCTACTGGGATTTTCATGCACAACCATCTCTAGGGTTCACAGAGAATGGTCTGAAAAAGAGAAAATATCCAGTGAGCGGCAGTTATCTGGGCGAAAATGCCTTGTGGATGCCAGAGGTCAGAGGAGAATGGCCAGACTGGTTCGAGATGAAAGAAAGGCAACAGTAACTCAAATGACCACTCGCTACAACCAAGGTATGCAGAAGACCATCTCTGAACACACAACACGTCGAACCTTGAAGCAAATGGGCTACAAAAAGGGGTCCAACCCAGTACTAGCAAGGTGTACATAATAAAGTGGCCGGTGAGTGTACATGTGAACTAAACATCTACTGTATTTCAAGTGCAATCTTATCTAAGACAAGAACATTAATGTTCAATCTGTTGGGAGGCAATCAGTGTGATTTCCATGTTAGCAGCTGACTCAGTGAAACAGTAAATCACATGCAAAACACCAGATTCTGGTCAACTTCAGAGATGCAGATATAGGAGCTTTGTTCCTGGCACTGGATCCCAGATGCATATTAACATGTTTATTACCAATTACAATCACCATAAATCTTTCTTAACATTCCATAAAAGTGCTGTTTATTTTTTGACACTAACATATTGTGCCATATTGCGGGATGATTACATTTCTTACTTGGTTGCGTCCACCACTGTGGGCAGAAACTAGTCCGTTAGAACATGAAAGGAGACAAGAAGATGTTGTCATATGGTTACCTGAAGCGTTTCCCTTTGGCCAGTGCTCTGTTGAGTATGGGCGGGGCTGCTGTGGCTGGCCCAGATGCTGGACTGCCCCCTTGAGGAGGGGAGGACCCATGAGGTTTGCAGCACTGCAGCAGATGAAAACAGGGCAAAAACAGGAAATGTTGAGGGATAAGTGTACGGCACAGGCATACACATAGGACAAAACACATTTCCCCTCTCTCTCTCTCACACACACACACACACACACACACACACACACACACACACACACACACACACACACACAGCCTATTGCAGGGTACCATAGAAAACAGGGATAAAGACTCAAAAGCAGCACTCGTCCTCTCCCGAGTGCAGGGTGGAGATGTTCTTTTATGTGATGTATGTCCTCCCTCTCAGCCCGAGCCGAGGACCTTTCATTACACTTTACATTTCAAATGCAGATTAGAAGAGGCTGCCGTCTGATTACACTCCCTGTTGGCCCCTCGTAGCACTTCTACCGGCGTCAGGAACTAATCCTACCACACGGTTCCATAAATGGATTCCTGACGAATTTCCCCTCCATTTTTCTTCACCCTGTTATCAGAATTAAAACCATTATCTTACAACAAGCTGTGGACTCGGAGCACACATGGCGCAGAGAGAGTTTCCGGAATGCTCCTAAAGCCTCCTAAGTCATCAGATAATGCTGTTATGCCAGTTAGTGAAGTTCCCTGTGCTTTGCTTCCTTTCTCCCTCCTCCTCCTCCTCCTCCTCCTCCACCTCCTCCTCCTCCACCTCCTCCTCCTCCTCCTCCTCCTTGTCTCTGTCCTACGGTACATCATTAAAGCGATTGAATGTGACTCTGACACAGTTCGGGGGCTCTCATAGCTGATAAGCCGCTTCTCTTCTCTGCACATCCTCGACCCCCGCGGGGACCCCTTACCGCTGTTCGCTGGTCGCGCAGAAAAATTGGATCATTTTGGCCACCCTCTCTCTCACACACACACACACACTGGGCCGGGGGAACAGACACCAGAGGGAGGGGGGGCTGGGGGGAATAGGGGAGATGACGTCTCCTCGCTTTTGAGCACGATATGTCGGGAACTTTCTCAGAGCAACATCTTTGTCTGGGCAGACTAATTGGCTCACTGCAGGTGCTAGGCCTAGACTTTTTTGCCTCATACCAACTGTTTCCATTACACTTTCATATCAGTCTTATCTTGTTCCACATAAGATGTGCATAATGCACATCTTTTCATACACAAAATATGAGCTTATTTATTGAAGAAGGAGAAAGCGCAAGAGCAAGATTTAGCTTTAGTCTGTCCATCTACGCCAGGAACAGAATGAGGGATGATATTAAAAACACACGGGTTTGACACATTTCCTCATTCCATTCCATGCATTACAATTGTAACTCCACCAGCTTCCACTGATATATACTGTAAATATTGTATATTTCATCATTTTAAATCACAATCTTGCAGACTGTACCTCTAACTTAGTTATGGTAACAAGAGTTGGTTTTAGTGAAAACCTGCATCCCATTCTTCAAGACACGAGAACCCCTGGGTTATAGGATAGGAAATACAAAAGCAGGCCTTGCCTGCCGGCAACTGCATCTTACCTGTTGAAGCTGTAGGCCACTTTGAGGCCTGGGGCTGGATTTAGACATGAGACCAGAGGCGTTGATGCTGCAGTCCCTCAAGTTACGGCTGTCTGAAAGGTGTGACCGGAGCTTTTCCCTGTGTTTCCTGCAGGGGGCGAAAGATGAGGCGATACCTACGCTTTAGCAAGACTCCGCAGGGCTCACCTTAAAGGTACATTAGTTTCTAATTGCCAACCTCAACTTTTGGCTCATATTTTCATATGAAATTAAAAAAGAATAGAGAACACACATCGAAGTCGAGGTGCTGACTAATGGAAATGAACTCAATACTTGATCTTCTCTCATTTGTGCCCTCCAATGAGATCCAATTACAGGGACCTTATGCCATTGCGGACATCTTATGAGTGACTGTCCCTCTACACTTTCTTGATCCGTAAATATATTGCTCTTGGAGAGAGAGCGTTCTGCTCTTCTATACTGCTCTAGGGTATTTGAGATACATTTGCATTCGCTGTTCAAGATCCTGTAGCCATGATAATTCAACTCTTTGTACAAAGAGTGCAATCACAATGGGGGGTTATCACTTTTATCGAACATTTTCATGCCTTGGGTGTGTAAGGTAGTCAATTAAAATGACAATAGCACAGCAGCGTCCTAATCCTCTACTGACAGGCTACAGGGTGTACAGACATTCCAGACCTGTAATAACACACACACACATGCACGCACGCACGCACGCACGCACGCACGCACGCACGCACACAAAACACACACACACACACACACTCACTAAAACACCAGGTTAGATTCATCCTGAATGCCTGAAAGGACATTCTCAATGACGTTTGATGTTGCTATGTATGTAAGTGGTAATCCTGTGGTAGCTTCCAGACAAATGCTTTAACATTTACCAGGTAATGGCAGGAAGCTAGAATACTGAAAGGAAAAAGGTGCTCCAAGAGGCAACACAAGTAAAAATGGGAAAGCAACCACCTTTCAAAGTGAACATTTAAATCGATGTGATGTAGCGTAAAACTTCCATTAGTTGCTCCTGCGTTTATTTACTTTGCAGACTGAAAATGCACCGGTGTCAGCTGGAGACCAGCCTAGAGGTGGGAGGCTGGCATTTATACTGTGCTTGGAGCTGACAGCAGTAGACAGACACCTTTTATGTGTTATGATGACAAAGGACAGCCATCTTAGGGGCTTCACACACCACGGGGTCGACCCTAACCATACTGTGCTGTCTCAGATATTTTCCTTTCACATTGCCCTTTTCAGCCATTTTTCAGCAACTGTGGTGGACGGGTAACCAGGCCAGCCCAGTACAACTCAGCTCGATGAGTCTCTTGTTGGGAGTGTTGGTTTGAGCGTTGTTGAGAATGATGCGTTCATAAACAAAGTGTTATGTTCATTAAATCGCTCTATTGTCAGCTCAAACATCTTAGTGTTATAAGACATGACAAGGCAAAGTGTTGATAAGGGATAAGAAAATGAAGAACACACTCAGTATAAGGTGAGGCCTTGCTAACTGACAGAGAAAACTAACTAAACTTGAAGAAGAAAGTTGCACAGCCTTCTTTTCATGCGCTGTGTGATTTATTCATTAACACCAACATTTTGGCTGTGATGTGGGGGGGGGGGAGATGTTTCTGCCACTTTGGCAATGACAGTAGAGTAGCTGCAACTCACGCTGTGAGCTGACTCACGAGCGGACTGCTGTATGGATAACAGACCTTGGTTTTTCTCTCCAACAAGGGCAAGGTCATGGAGGCTTTTGATAGAACTCTGCAGTAGAGGGCAGGAATTTGTGCACATTGTGTGCACGCTGAAATGACTCACTGTGTATTAATACCCGTCATTTAGTTGTGACTTATGAATATTTGCTACAAGCAGATGCACTACACTTGTTGGAGACTCAGTTGGAGACATTAGATGGTTTAATATGTTCTACTATGCTACAGTATGCATCAGTTTACAGAACCTAATAAAGAAAGATATATATATATATTTTTCTTCTTCCATTGTTATCTTTGAACATGAGTCCATTACTTGAATTAAATGTTAATTCTGACTGACTACTTATTGGATTGCATGTTGATTAATACTTTCAATTTGTATTATTTTATTATTATTATTATTATTATTATTGTTATTATTAGTATTAGTATTATCATGATTATTATTATTGATATTATTATTATTATTATTATTATTATTATTATTATTATTAATAATAATAATAATAATAATAATAATAATAATAATAATAATGATAATGATATTTTACACTTTGCACTAAATGTTCACTTCTCCTTTTTTATATAAGAAAACCTCCTGACCCTAGTTATTATAGTCCATCATCAATAAATTGGGGTCTGCCTCCACCCCTATGGATTAAAATTATTTCACAGCGAAGTATTTCTATTGATATCTGAGCTGCACCTACAGCACGCCTTCATGTACAGTAAGTATACAGTATACAGTGGTCTTATCAGGTTAAAACAGAGTAGTTTACTCTGTGAACACGGCCGGAGACAAAGGGAATCATGTCAGTGTAAACGCTGTAACGCTAACACTAACGTTAGTGTTGTGTGACAGGCAGGTAAACCTTATTCAATAAAGACAAATAAACGCTACTGTTCACGTCTTGGTACATCCCTGATGCTTACGCTGACTCATGACTTATCTCTTACGGTCTAGAGGCATGTGAACATTCAGTTGGTGTCTCTGCTTTTGCTCGGGGGGCGCCTCCATACAGGCATCACTCACTTGTTACGGCGGTAGAGAGCCATGCACGCCAGTCCGAGCAGACAGATCCCCGAGGCGATGCTGAAGATGGACAGCACCTGTCTCTGGTAGGTCTCTCGACTCTCTGTGGGGGCAGAGGAGAACCGAGTTTAGCTCCAATTATAAACAGGTCAATTATAGATTCGCTTTCAGTCTCTCCATTCTCACACAGCGAATAGAGGGATACGACGATATGGGAAAATACAGTGATAATGAATCAACTTCTGGAGTCACCTCAACAGTATCTTTGATGGACATCATTTTAATGTGTGATGTGTGCCTGCCTACATGCATTAGTGACAGTGTGTGGGAAGCTACTCTGAACATTTTAACTAGATTACCAATTACTTTACAAGGAAAGAAGTTGAACTACAACAAAGCGAAATATAGAGAGAATATACTTTGTCAAACTAAAGCTTCTTTGGAAAAGTAGTTTACTACATCAATAGAATGTATTATCCAACACAGACAGTCAGTTACTGAAAGATGACCAGTCCATGTGACAGAAAGTGTGTGACTGAAATCACTGGGAGAGAACAAATTGTGAGGTGGAGCAAAGTGGGGAGACCAGAGGCAATACGAGAAGAAATAGAATAGAAATTGAAGTTCAAGGGCTGGAATAATAGTTACATTCCACAGTTTTTTTGTTTTCTTTTGGAAAAATGTGGTGAGTAGTGACAGTAGCTTAGAACACCGCTACATGGAAAAAAACAGGAAAAAACGACTAGGATTTGAATTTAGTTTAACTACCACCAAGCTACTGCAAAATGCAGTTAAACTGATAGTTGAACTACACGTAGTGGAACTACCCCTCAACACCTTGCAAAAAAAACAAAAACAAGTGTGTATTCATGTATCCCACATCTGAATTTGTTGTGACAATAATTTAATGTCTAATCTAACTTATTTTTGGTACAAAATCAATAATAATGGTGATAAAATAACAAAATGCTGCACTGCACCAAATATCGAATGATTTTGCAGTATATATTTGGGCAACACTTACATGACATAGGCAATAGTCAAGGGTAGGTAAAAGGGAATAAGTACTATGTACCCAATGTGTAAGCAAAAGCTACATACAGTAGTACCACTGCAGATTCTGCTCTTCAAGACAATGAAGGGACATGAGCACCAAAGTAGTAAGCGTATTACTTTATGCACTAGCTAGCTTGTTACATAGGCGATTACCTACAGTAGGTTTTCCACAGTTGATG
>NC_139670.1:15637144-15709644 GCF_951799395.1 Argentina silus | reverse complement strand
ACGGGAAGCTGAGTAGGCAGAACCTTTCTAAGAGGAAGGGGGTGTCAGGGGAGAAGAAGTGGGGGAGAAGAAAGTATGCTGAAAGACGTCATGGATGTTTAAGTGATTGAGACTGTTCTGCATAGGTCACTGTAATGAGCCATAATGGCAGTTATTCCCCTATCCCCCAAGCGTAGGTTTGTTTCAGTATTCAGCTAAGATATATTGTTGTTTTTCTTGTTAGTTGCAGGGGAGAGAAGAGAGGATGAATAAGCCAATTGAAAGCAAGGGATGATGAGGTGGCCATGGTAGTACAAGGGCCAGTTTGGGAATTTAGCCAGGATACTAGTGTCACCATGGCTACTGTTGTGTTATGTGCCATGGGCTCTTTAACCACTCGGGAGTCGGGACCTCGGTTTAACGTCTTATCCGAAGGACGGCAACCTCTGCAAGGCAGTACCCCATTCACGGGGTCCCATGACCACAGGGAGGAGTGCCACCTATTGGTCCTCCAACACCACTTCCAGCAGCTTGTTTTGTTCCCCCATCCAATTATCGACCTTGCTTAGCTTCCCAGACAAGTCAGGTCTCACTGTCAATTAAAGGCAGACACACACGCACTCAGTCATAAGCACGCACACGCACACACACACGCACACACACACACGCACACACACATCCTTCTTTGCACTAAAGTCTTTTCCCCAATCCCAGAGCTGGGGAGACAGATAAAGAGCAGCACTCGTGTTCTTTTCATCCTGACGGTCCTCCTTTTTCACGCCACTGTAATATAATCTCATTTAAATTAAAATGAAACCCTCACACTTAATTGCTTTTCTGACAGAGGTGGTCTGGGTTTTAAATAGACTGCGGCTTGCCGGGCCTCTTCCAGATTATTTGGTGGACAGTCTCAGAAAATGGAAAAGAACACTGCCAGACAGACAAACCATCTGTTCGAATTTTGACAGTACAATGGGAACATTTGTCAATGTTACCGTTCCATTACATACATTCACTTTCCAGGAAAAGTAAATTAGCTAAACAACTCAAGCTTAAAATGTATACAGGCTTCCAGCTCCAGTTATCTTCACTAGATAACATTGAGTGAAATTGTAGGCATGATCCCACTAAGCAAAGACATCAGATCAAAGCCCAGTTATTATTAATATTTGATTGAGTTGTCTGTTTGTGGTTGAAGCCTAAGTCGAATTCGGGCAAAATGGTGAACTTTCTGTTAGTGAATCGAATAAGTAAGTAACATAAATCTATGTTGATGCAACACCACATTAATTAATTTTGATAATGTTGATATAGCCTTATGAAATCATCATGATCGCTACCTTCAATTTCTTTGCACTTCACATGTCAATCAGACCTTCCTCCTTATGAAACCGTTTGAGCCTGGTACCAAACAAATTTCAAGCGATTGCATGAACCTTCAAACGATCAGAAAACTGAACTGAGGCACCGAAGGGTACGCTGAATGGTCCAGCGGTATTTCATGTTTTGCATGTGAGATGACATTTTTAAGACATTCATCTTATGATGAATCTGGATCTTAAAGATATGGCTGTGACTCTTCAGACTAAGCTCTTGCCAGCGTGGTGGTATACACTGGCGGGACCTGTAAAGCTGGCGCCATCTCTTATTGATGTTGCCAGTTCCATATTGCCCATTCAAGCCTTCCACAGCCGATTGCCCACGGCAACAGCCCACATTCATCCACTTTAATCACTCCATTGTCACAGCCTGCACAGATGATGTCATCTAGCACAACCACCATTCTGTACCCAGTCGCTGGCATCTTCTAGAAGGGTCTGGAGAGGAGTGCCAGTCATAAAGCATGCAGAACCTAACCTATCCCAATCGCTCTGGCATCACCTAGTAGGTTCCAGAATCAGACAGATCCTTGTCCTTTGTTCTAGTAGGTCCTAGAGGGGCCTAGAGATGGACACCAGTCCAACAGCCCTCATCCTTGCTGGCATCTCCTAGTCGTGCCTGGAGTCGTGCCTATGATGGTGAGCCAATCATAATGTCTTCAGACCCTCATCGTTCGCTCTGGCATCCCAAAGCACCCTCGGGAACCATTTGCGCCATCATACGGGGTCCTAATGAGTAACCATGGAGAATAAGCATGCGCCGCATTAGTCGTTTTGGTCGATTACGGGGAATAAATCCTGCGGGCGAGAGAAAATCCGGCGGGCGAGAGAAAGAATGGCAGGGGGTGAATCAAACCGTTAATCCCTCCTTTGCCGAGGAGTGGGGAGACGAGAGCAAGCCTTGCTGCCGCTTACACAGGGGCCTAATACCTCTGGAGATAAATACCGAAATTAAAAGGCTCACTGTCTCCCCCCCCCCCGCCCCCCCACACACCCACACCTCCCTCTCCTTCACCCCTGGGCTGTGATTCACCGTCTGCCCTGCTGGACACCATTAACGGTGCACCACAGCCATTCAGACGAGGTGCCGGAGAGTGGATCATCTCCAGAGCCTGACAGGGTGGAACTAAATCACAACCGATCCTCCCCTTCACACCCACCCTTCCTCCCGGGCTCCCAATTACGGCCACCCCAACCTGCCACCTCCTTCAAATGCAACGGCATTGTCCCTCTACCTTTGGCCCTGGCTTTTTGAGATTGGGTTACTGTCTCTCTCTCTCTCTCTCTCTCCGTCTTTCTTTTTGGATCTGTGTTGGGGTGAGCAGAGTTGTGCATGGGGAGAGCCGGATGGGACCGCTCCTTTGAGTGCCAGCTTTGTGGCCGGTCGATATGGAGACAAAGAGAGAAGGGCAGTGGATGATTTGTGATTGTGTGGTGCACAGAGATGGATTTTGAAAAAGCTCAAAGGACAAAGGCTTGGGCTGCAGATAAAGCTCGTTCACCCCCAGGGGGTGATTTGTGGCTCGTACAGAGGGGTTACTAAATAAACACTGCATAAACACACCCACACACGCACACGCACACGCACGCGCACACACCCACACCAACACCCACACCCACACCCACACCCACACCCACACCCACACCCACACCCACACCCACACCCACACGGGGTTGAACCTGCCAAACATCTAATGCATGTAATCTACAGGTAGGCAGGAAAGAGCATTATTCAACAGAAAATGCTCTGGTGTTGTTGTTTATAGGATGACTTCCGATGGTTGATGCAAACACACAGTCATCTGCGTTAAATGTTTGATTATTCTGTATCAAAAACATCAAAATAGGCTTGGCTCCCTTCTTCAACCTCTGAATATTCATCACCACTAGCATTTCTGATTTTGCGCGTCGTAACATTGGCGCCGGCATACATTTATCACACGTAGGTTTGCTGTGTTGCATCGACATGGAGAGCTCAGAAGGTGGAACTAATATCAGCAACAGTGGGTGGGTGGAACTTGGAGAGAAATGAAACCTTTGCCGGGGGAAAACCCGCTGGGTCATTTGCTCTGCATGCTAACAAGCTAAACACATAGCAGATGTTTCTACAGGTTGCATGATAATTAGTAAAGATTGTCTTTCACTTGGATTTGCGTTATCTGTTTTACATTCAGTCAAGGCGCTCATCAACTGTCTTAAAGGGAGTGTGCTACTACTGTATCTGGAAAGGAACTGTGCTGCTATATCTTCATTCTTCATCTATTTCCTACCTCAAAATACTTTACTGGACAAGGAGTAGCAGCTATCTTTTCATTGCCACACAACCGGGGTTGGTGGAATTAGTTTTCAGTACAGCATGGTGGGGAGCACTACATTCACCAACATGTACAGACATATTAGCATATTTGGCTAATGTAAACAATCCCCTGATATCCATTAATTGGCCATGTTAATCCAGAAAAACAAAGATACTTCAATCTAACTTCAATTGTGACAATATCACTCCAAAAGATCAGAGATAGAATATGGAAATAGATTAAGCGCAGCTCACTATTCATTTTGTTTTGGCTATCATGTCTATACTACCAGGGAACAAGTCATAAAAAATATAGGTAAACACATTAAAGTAAACGCTAATTCTCACAACTTATGTTGCACAAAGGTGTCCTGTCATAAGCGTTTGAACCTTGTTCTACTGTCGTCCCCAAACTTAAGAAATGAGCAAAGGAGTGCATCCAGGTGTGCTCATGTTGGATAAAGAAAGTGAGAACAGGCTTTGTGCTTCTAGTGGGACAATGATGAGACCATTAGGAGACCCTCTCAGTGGGCTTCGGGGTATCAAACCGAGGGCAACAGGAGTTACGGTTTCCATCTCACTCTCTGTAAAGGAAAACTAAGTCACTCCATAAAACGAGACATTTCATAGACCCTCAAGTCTCCCGAGAAGGGCTTAGGGCCCCTAATTCATCTCTCTCTAACTTACTTTACTCTTTTTTATATGTAACCACCCTACTGAGCTTTTATGATGGTTCAAAGGCACCAGGAGGCTCTCCCGTCCACAATACGGAGGTTTGAAGGTTTGAAGTGAGGCAGAATGGTGACTATTGTGGTGTCTTCTTGTGCTCTTATATATATATATTATATATATATACAGTACAAGTCAAAAGTTTGGACACACCTTGCCAAGAGTGTGCAAAGCTGTCATCAAAGCAAAAGGTGGCTACTTTGAAGAATCTAAAATATAAACCATATTCTGGCTTGTTTAACACTTTTTAGTTTACTACATAATTCCATATGTGTTCTTTCATAGTTTTGATGTCTTCAATATTAATCTACAATGTAGAAAATAATACTGGTGCTGGTACTGGTACTGTATATATATATATATATGTATGTATATATGAAAAGCCACCATAATAATAATAATAATAATAATAATAAGAAGAAGAAGAAGAAGAAGAAGAAGAAGAAGAAGAAGAAGAAGAAGAAGAAGAAGAAGAAGAAGAAGAAGAAGAAGAAGAACAACAACAACAATAATAACAATAACAATAATAATAATAATAATAACAACAATAAGAATAAGAATAAGAATAAGAATAAGAATAAGAATAAGAATACATTACTTATACAGCACCTTTCAAAAACAGTGTCATAAAGTGCTTTATAAATGTGCAGATAAAACAGATATGCAAATAAAAACAAACATATAAGCAGGAAAACACAGTAAATCACAACGCATTAAAAACAATAAGGGCAGCATCAGTTCTCTGCTGTAGGTTTGTAAGGTCTGTTTATACCTCAAATGATATCCTACAGTATTTTACAAAACCATTGCCAAAACATACATTCACATTTTCGTCTGGCTGTCTCATTGTGAAACACAAAACAGTGAGGTTGATCGGGAGTGTTCGTGCTCATTATAAGAATGTTATTTTGTCAGGCACCATGTTCCATCCAATAAGATCAAATGAACTCATCCACTTGGTGTTACGATTACATATTCCAGGAACATCAGGATTAACCTAGAATGTTTCTGAGGAAAACTGGATGAGCATGTATTAGAAGGATGTTTTTCCAAATTTACCAGGAATTATCTGGGAACTGACAAGTGGGCCAGCTATACTAATTGCCATCTATGGAATAGATTGGTTACGGATAGTATCTGTTCTTTTCAGACCAATATCAATGGGAATGGTAATAGCATGATAATGATCTCTATATTGATTTCAGATTAGCAAAACAGCCACATCTATTTTCTCTGCTCTAATTCTTCAGCGGACACTGATTGAAATATATTTTCAAATTAAGAAGCGTTGATGATTTTTTTTATATTATTGAAAATCAATAAATGCAAGCAATTGAAGGAATTAACTCCACATCTACTCATAAGCACAAAGTAACACACCAGAATTTCTTTAAACTATCTTTTTAACACAAAAGGTATAATGCAGATGTACAACATTTCATTAATGTGATGAAAATCTCCACCATTGCTGAGGGAGGTAATTAAATGTTTTAGTATATCTTATTTGGAATAATTTGAAAGCTGCTGCAGAGATATTAAGAATACTCAAGGGATTGTCAAGCACACCAACAGCTATGAAGCTAAAAGCATAAACAAGAACATCTAAAGTCGTACTGTACATACTGTACAAATATGTAGTGAAAAGAGGATTTGGTGTGTTTGTGTGTCTCATAGCGAGCCAGAGTTTGTCCTTTGCTGGAGGGGATAATGTGAATCCTGGCTCGATACGTTTATATTTATCTTGACCAGAGTAATAAGAGCGTCGCTCTGGGCCACAGAAGACAGATAATTCACTAACACTCTTTTGTTTTCACTTTTTCACAGAGATCGATACAGGAAGACGAGGCACGTACTTGGGTCAGACAAAATGGAGTCCGACTTGGGCACAAACTGGTCACAGCGTAGTCCATGGTAACCCTCTT
Source organism: Argentina silus (assembly GCF_951799395.1). Classification (NCBI taxonomy): domain Eukaryota; kingdom Metazoa; phylum Chordata; class Actinopteri; order Argentiniformes; family Argentinidae; genus Argentina; species Argentina silus. Next base: position 15,703,339 of record NC_139670.1, on the reverse strand, counting down.
TGCATCTGAGAGAGAGAGAGAGAGAGAGAGAGAAAGGAGAAAAAATACAAAGAGGTAGATTTTAGAGATCTGTGCAGGAAGAACTTTGCGGAAATAAGTGTTTTATGGTTTTTCAGCACACAATGGAACTTTTCGCATTTTCACAAAATTCGTACAGAAGGAGAAAATACAGAAGGAGAGAGGACTGAAAGGAGGGGGAAGACTCAGGGAGTGGATGATGGAAAGAGAAACAATATTGTAGGAGGAAAGAAGAAGAAGGGAGGGAGGGAGGGAGGAAGGAAGGGAGGGAGAGGGCCGTTTTGGCCCGCCCTGAGCTGTGCCTGCAACCCCACTGATAGCACAGTCCTGACAGTAATGTCAGGTCCCAGTTGAGACATTGGGAAGACTGGGATGGGAAAAGCGCTTGGCTCTCTTCACACAGTTAGATCTGCAATAGCAGAAACATGATAAGCAAAGTCCAGCTCTCACATTATGCTGTAATTTATTTGACATTTTCCTCCAGCAATGAGTCCACCCGGATGTTTTTGATTGGTGACTCAGTTTGTGTCAAATAAATCTACAAAACTTCATGCCTTGAGAGTTGGCCTTTTTTTTTTTTGGCATTCAACATTTTGACACTGAATAACCCTTTGGCACCGTAGAAGCACCCATTTATTGCCCCAAGTTTTTCTAAATAAAGAGTTCTGCTCACATGATTTAGATTCGTAGATTCCTTCATTTCCTCAAGCAACTTCCCCATGCAGACACACACACACAGACCATTTGGTTTTGTGTGTGTCCAATAAATCTGCGAAAATGAAATGACGTGGGTTGCTGGCCTTTTATTAAATGTTCATATTTTGGGATTACCCTTTAGTATCAGAGCTGGTGTGGCGTAAGCCTTTCTAAATGAAGTTGAGCACGTTCTATTCCCATCTTTAACAGCGGACACTCATCGAGAACAGTCAGTGAGCTGAGCCAAGTCCCACAGCTCTTCTTAAGGCTTTAAAGACACTCTGAGGATTTTGTTCAGATGTCACAGTTTGTCTGTTTGACGTCCCAATAGGGTTTGCATTCCTCCCAGGTCCTTTGTGCTAAGTACTCCAAAACTATATACTTGGTTTTCCTACAGTTTGTCCTTCAACGACTCAATGGTGTAATAAGACACAAAGTTTTGGAACCATCACCAAATACTCCTTTAAATAAACTCATTTATTGACTGAGCATTCACTCAATGGCACCATACAGCATACACCATTGCGTACTTGACTCTGACTCAGAAACATGTTGAGGTTGACAGTGGTGAAAACGATATTCATGAGAGAGAGCTAATTTTTCGCTAGTTGGCATCTGTCAAGCTGAGCAATAGCCAGTGGCTCCCAGACCAAGACAGTGAAGTTGGGGGATCAGAGCCATACTACTTTGATGAAATTTCATGGGGCCTTGTGTCTAGTTATTTCTTTTTGTTTAATTATGATAGGAAATCTTCCAACACTGGCCAGCAGCCTGTCTCATCCCGAGATGTGAGTCACAGCTGGTGAGACTTAGTCTAAGCATTGTTCTTGTGAGTGTAAAAGTAAAATAGTAGAATGCAGAAACACATCATTCTACAGTCCTTTTCCTCTTGGTATTTACTGACGTCTGTGGTTTAAATGTTCTAATTAATCGTAATCGATAGTAGCTAACTACCTACTGTAGAACCAACCAACTGATACAGGTAAAATCCATAATAACCGTTTTATATAATATAATAATGCGTTATCATATAATTACCATTTCACATGTCATTTATAATAGCAGACAGCACAACAAGGTGTGGAGGGCTTGTAGTTACAAGACTAATAAACATAGCATCTGGAGCTATGAAAGCATTTGAGCTTGTGGTTTTCTTGTTACCAGTCACACCTACCTACTCTCTATCTGTGCTGAAATGCCTCGTTAACATTCTGAGTCACAACCCACCGGCTGAATGTCTGTCTGGCTATCTGTTTATCTCTCCCTCCCTCTCTCTCTGGCTTGCTCTCTGTTTGTCTATGTCTCTATCTCTATCTCTCCCCCTCCGTCTCTGTGCCACTGTGAAACAGGCTCAGACATCCTTCAATGAGATGCAGACAATGCTTTGTAGACAAATGTGTTTGTGCAAACGTGGAGTCGAGTGTTTGTGTGTAAGATAAAAAAACAAAAGGTGAGATAATCAGAGTCTGTGCGTGTGTGTGCGTGTGTGTGTGCGTGCGCGTGTGCGTGCGTGCGTGCGTGTTTGTTGGAGAGAGTATGCTTGAATTGCGCACAGGTGGGTGGTTGCACGTACTGTATGTGTTTGTATGTATGATTGAGTGGGTGTGTGTGTGGGTGTGAGTGGCAGCGTGTCTCAAGAGTGTGTGCTCTTCCTTGTCGTGCTGTTACTCTTACCTTCCGACCGTACTGCCCTTACCACATGAGTCAGGGAGAAAATACACCGGTGTGTCTGGAAACGAAGCAGGGGTGGGGAATACTGTTTCAGCAGTAATTACCACCCTGCTCGTTAATTAGCACTGAGAAAATGGATGACGGTTTATGGGAGCCGGGGGGAGGCGCAGGTGGGAGATGGAGGGGGAAGGAAAAGCGTGGGTCGACGTTCAGTCAGCCCCTCCTCTCCGACTTCCTGAGCCAGATGACTCGCTCGCTGCCACATCCCGCCCCTTTCTTTCAAGGCCCCACAAGCTCCAGTGCCGATACGACAGACGGGATGTGAACACGGGGTCACCTGCGCACCGCGAGACCGTATTAGCCTGCTGAGCCAAAGCCCATGAGCATTAGTACGAGGAATGAACGGTAGGGGCTCAGACAAGATGACTTATCACATTCTCACGGTTCATCATCAGCTCAGTTACGCAGACGCTGCAGGCGTACAGCACCGTGCATGTGACATGTCACCAGGGATTGCAGTGAATATATAGGATAAGAGTGGGATGAGATTTCCTATGGGAATAGAACTCGGATAATCTTACCCTCCCCCACACGTAACCTTAACCAATAGGGTGGAGGGGACAGAACTGACCTGAGGTCACTGTATAGGGGATTTAACTTACTGCGCATACAGTATATCCCCTGGGTCTCTTTCTACCCAGTAAAACTCATTCTCATTTCATGACATTTCACCCATTTCACCCCCCCATCCCCCACCCCCCGCCCACACCACCACCACCACCACCCTTCTCTTTCTTCACTCTTAGTATCAGACCCTGATCAGGTGGTGACACCCCTCTCATTGTTATTGATGGGGAGGGAACGAGGAGTCACACACACACACGCGCACACACGCACACACACACACACACACACACACACACATAGCTCTGAGGGAGTGAGAAGTCGGGAGCAATCTCCCTTCGGATTGTATTCGGGGAACAAATGTGTTGCCGTGGAGAAGACAGTCTTTGTCCGTTATCGTATCTCCCATACATATTCATATCTGTCTTCTGCAGCGGAAAGCACTGGGAACGTCAGACACGTCAGCCATGATTTATTTCTATAGTGATGGTGATGGAATCCAAGGCCCCGCTTTGGTTGTTTACATAAGAGAGTGAAGCACTGTTATAATGACAACATCCATACTTGAAACCATAACACCAGACCAAGTGAGGTGATTCCAGGTGAAATTATGAGGGCGACAGTATCTCTGAAGGACATTTTGGCGGACGAAATAAAACACGGCGTAGAAGGGGAAAACAGCCTCTCAAAAAATGGATACCAGAAAAACACTGAAAGCAGTATATATTTCATAACAACTTTTGAAGGCAACAGTTAGAGCCACTGCATTGTCATAAAACAAAACAACATGAAACAAAACAAAATGAAAATAACGCAATGCATTTTTAGAAACAAGTGTGTTGAGTTTCGAAACCGTTCGTTCGCTTACATCTACACCTCAAAAACACCTCAAAAACTCTGCCCATGTACCACAGATTACTATTTTTGGATGTCCTCAATGTACCCGATGTTCTTTAAAGGTCATTCAACATGTCATTTAGTATAGCCTGTTCATCTCTTAGGATGTGTTGGTTCGTTCTTCACCCTGTCTGTGTATCAGCAGACTGAGTGTGAAACAGAGAGCAGACATTACATCCTGCATCATCATCACCGTGCTCCACAGCTCTGAGTCAGTAACAGGTGCTGCTCAAAGAGCCAAAGATAACAGAAAACAAGGGGGGAGGGAGCAGCCGAAGGGGCTGTTGTTCTTTTTATTTCATGGGATTGTATTTTTTTTCTGTGTGTGTGTGTGCTTATGTAAAGGTGGATTGTAGAGGGTAGAACAGAGCTGACAGGTCAGACATTTTGTTCTGTTTGAGAAAATGTCTCATATCTTACATGCCTTGGGTCAAGGATTATCTGACCTCAGTTTGGTTATGTTAACGTCACATACACGCACACACACAGTCAAGCGCAAACACACACACACACACACACACACACACACACACACACACACACACACACACACACACACACACACACACACACACACACACACACACACACCAGGTGGGAAAGCTCTAAATACTGTATATTCAACAAATGATCATCATCATCATTCCACACAGACTCATACATATGCACAAAGTCGTTTGGTCAAGTGTACACACACACACACACACACACACACACACACACACAAACACACAAACAGTAAGCGAGGGATCTCTGTCCCCCAGGAATGCCGAGATAATCCAATGAGGACTCAGTGAGTCGCAGCTTGTCTCTGAGATGTTTAAAAGCTTATTCTCTCTGATATCATTTCCATGCCCCTTCTGCAGCGGCAGCAATGAAACTAATATTCTGTTAAACTGCAATATTACACTAGTCCTTTTACTCTGCATATAGACATTGGGTTAATCTATGCTCTTTTAATCAAGTCCTCACTCACTAATGTTAATAAAGCCATTTCATTAAACTGCACTATTTCCCAGGTGCAGTTCCCAGACATAATTATTAACACTCAGTCATTTTAATGTTTCTACATGCTGTATAGATATCACAAGAGCACAATTAACACTAGAAAGGATTTGGCAGGCTTTGGAGTTCACATCCTCAGAATGATGAGTAGCCCATTGCTTCGATAAATATGAAGCAATTGAGTCAATATTAAGCATATCTTTCACTTGAGAATTTTGAGTTAATCAATACTACGCATTCCTTAATTTTTATTCGGTTTCCCATTCATAGTCGATTGACAGGTCTCGGATGAGAACTTTTTGAGGCAATCCGGGATTGGTACATCCATTTTGGACTTTTAAATGAATAATATATAGCCATTGATTGTTAAAGAATATAACATAGAAATAAATGCCTCAAGAGCTTAGTTCAACTGCCCATCAGAACCCAACATACACTCACCAAACACTTTATTAGGAACACCTGCACACCTTCTCATGGTGGAGGTGGTGTAATGGTGTGGGGAATATTTTCTTGGCACACTTTGGGCCCGTTAATACCAATCAATCATCACTTGAATGCCACAGCCTATTTGAGTATTGTTGCTGACCAGGTGCATCCCTTCATGGCCACAATTTACCCATCTTCTAATGGCTACTTCCAGCATGATAATGCACCATGTCGCAAAGCAAAAGTCGTCTCAAACTGGTTTCATGAACATGACAATGAGTTCAGTGTTCTTCAGTGGCCTTCCCAGTCACCAGATCTGAATCCAATAGAACACCTTTGGGATGTGGTAGAACGGGACATTCACAGCTTGAAAGTGCACCTGAAAAATCTGCAGGAATTGCGTGATGCAATCATGTCATCATGGACCAGAATCTCAATGGAATGTTTCTAACATCTTGTCAACACATATTTAAAACTATAATTTCACTCTCAGGGAGGGTCAGTCATTGCATCTATACCTCAGTCTATGAATTTGAGTGATGACATTTCTGCAGCCCCATCCCTCAGCTGTTTACAAAAAAAGTGGCAGGGATACCATTTTATTGTTGTTTGAATCCCAGATTGCCCCTTTACAGCTACAACGGTTGATAAAAGTAGATTTTCTATTGTGATCTATTTATGTTCTAACTAAAGCTGGCTATTTTCTATAACATTTATTCTTAATGTCCTGTTCATTTTATGTATGGTGTTTATTTTACTGCTCCTAGTAGGAGTGGGTTACAGATGCATGCATGTAAGCATGTCACATAGACCACACCAAAGGGTTCTTCATTTGTCCCTGTAGGGGCACCCTTTGAAGAACCCTTTTGGGTTAATTCCATATAGAACCCTTTTGGGTTCCATTTAGAGCCCCCTATGGAAAGGGTTCAACATGGACAAATGAAGAACCCTATTTTGGAACTATAAATCAAAGAAAGCCACGTTGTGTCACTTTCTGTCTGAGAGATTTCTGTGAATCAGTGAATGATCCTCTTTTTTCCATGTTCATCGCGGCCTTGGCAACCCTTTATTCATTGTGTTATTTCAGTACGACTGTGATGAGAGCCCATCACGTCCACGTCTGTACTGTGCTAGCGATGTCTGCTTATCTCTCTCCTCCGAATTCAAACACTCCACAACATCCGCGGTTGTCTTGTCGGTGAGGTGAACACTGCTCTTTACCATCACATAGAATCATAATTACATGCCACAGTTCCATTATCTTTCCTTTACCTTTACTAAGAGATTAATCTATTCTATGCGTAATGATCTCAATCCCCCTTTAGTATCTCAATGTCAGTGAGTTATGTCACATGAAAATTAAGAAAGTGGGAACATTGCGTTTGAATCGCTCTCAGGGTAAGACGACCTCATGCTGGCATAGCAACAGGAGTCTGGATTTGATTCGCAGCTCCTCCCAGATATGTGACACCACTAGTTGGTACCTGGTAACCTATGGTTACCATACACCATCCCTGGGAGGCACTGGTGAATGGTCCACTGGAGACGCATTACAGGGCTAAACATACAGTATATGCTGTGGTGTCTGTCGGAAGAGAATTGAATTGCCATTTTCTATGAACCACCTGTGTATGATTCTTTATGAATACATGTATTGATGTTTATCATTATATTGATGATTGAATTTAGGTTGATATACTGTTAGTAGCCCAGAGCTGTTATGAATGCATATTTCAAGCTTTACAATGCCCTATACTACCTGTGTTTACTGCTTGATCAATGCTATTACCGAGTATATGCATATCATGTCAGTTATTATCAAACATAAAGCCAGGCGGACACTGCAATTTTCTCAAACGCAGACTAATTCTCTATGTCATGCTGTCTTGATGCAATGTACACTGCACAAACAGACCCGATGGTGGCTTTCAAGCTTGGCGATGTGACCGAGCCCCCTTCTCACCCTCCCCTTCAATGTTTGTTTGTTGCCAGGACAACGGCAGTAATAGCACTGGCCACAAAATAGTGGAATATTTCAGCTGTAGCCATGGTCTTCTTATGCGCCTAGAAAAAGGCCCAAAAACATTAGGAGAATTTTGACACAATATCCAGGTGTGGATTAAATGCTTAAAAGTCTGTCCATTTAAAAATGGTATAATAATGCACATTTTCGGTCGATATATAGCATATGACTTTCGGAGCTTTGGTCCTGCCAGATCTCCACAAGTTTGACCTCAATTTCATGGTTCCAAACCGAGAATTATAATGTATTAACTATAAATATGGTCCCAAATGCAACTTGTGCATATCTATGAATTCATCCTATGTTTTGCCTCACCCAATGAACCTCCAAAGTTTGATTGTACAATGATCAAACACTTTTTTTTTAACGAAATGATTGACAACAAACAACTTCCTAACCCGTAAACAACTTACAGGGAACATTCAGGGAACCATGACTTTTGAGCTGGTGTGAAGCCTAGAGGCTGGTGGAATCCACTTTTTTAAAATGTGACTTTACTAACTGTGAATAGCACTATATCCACAGTGACATTTGCACAACTCTGGGTGTGGGATACACTGTGACACACCGTGACTGGAAGCGCTTACATATGCTGTGGGGTGTCAACCAAATGGTTCACCAGCACTATGATATGAATATGAATATGTGGAAAAGATGTCCTGAGGCATGGAAGACAGACCTAGGTATAGTCAGGAATATTAATGCTCTCCATCTATACTGTACTGTATGTGCTAGTCTGTCTATTCAATTGCTCTTTGCGCTCTAACAATAGCTGCAGATAGTCAGATGGGCAGATGTGTGAATACACAGGGGGCCCCTTAGGAATCCAAGCAAAACATTTCACTGTTACCGCAGTCAGAGTAGAGTATACTTTACAGTACGTCAAGGCCCAATCCCTTCTGTTAGGTTGGTGTGGAAAAATACAAAGTTTAAAGGGATAGTTCAGGTTTTTCAATGTTAGACCTCATTTTCCACTTACTTTGAGTGCTGTAGGCTCTTCCAGACACTTGTTTTATTTCAGTCACATTTCCATTCTTAAGCTTTCTTTGGCTGGCTCAGGACTAGCATTTAGCCATACCAGTGGACACATAAATATAGAACTGTTCTCTTTGAGTGGACATCCCTTTAAGCCTTATTTAACAGTCAGGTATGTACTAGGTATTGACTTAAAAAGTACAAGTTAAAATGGTAATTTCCGGACCACTACATATTACTATTTGTTTTATGCACTATTTGTCAGCAGGCAACAGCACCAATTGTGTTAAATTAATTTAAGTACCAGAAAGTAAATCCATTCTCACCACAATTTCCTCAAAACGACCAGATGAGTACCATTGCGAGTTAAAGCATTACCAAAACATGCAAAGATATCAGGACTCTATATTCATCTGGAAGGAAAAAGGCTAATCATGTAAGTGGGATCGGGGACAAATGTAACAGAAGAGATGAACTGGAGATGAAACTCACTCAGTACACGCACAGTTAGGTCTTCTCCATGCATGAACAAATGCAGTCAAATATCTCACCATCTGCAGGTTTGATTGGGAAAAGTAGTTTTTTGGGGGGTGAATGTACGTTTTTCCACCGCCTGTATGTATTTGATACCATCCAGAGCTTCAATATCCACAAAACAAAACCTATACCTTTTTTTTTATCACTGTTATATTGGCTAAACATTGACATGACTGACATGTGTTATTGTTTGTTTTTGTGTCTGACTAGCACATAGAGGTTTTGACATGGCTATGAGGGTCAGGGGCAATTATAACGCAACGTTCCATTTCTCCTAAGCCAAGCAGCTATAAAACTACTTATTTTAACTTTGAGATGATATGAGTCTACAAATGTCTACATATATTTTGATATCGTAGAGACTGTATAGTGCAAGTACAGTTGTGACGGTTATGCTCTGAGTTCCATCAGTTGAAGCTGTTTTACCCTAGAGACCATTACAGAGCTGTAAAATACCTCTAGTTATACTAATTCCATGCCTCTACACTGTCTTGACTGGGAACATGTAGAACTCTACAACAGCAAAACATTTTGGGAGTTTATTTCCTGTATTTTGTAGGTGTCAATACTGTTATCAAACCGTCCTGTATAGAGACCTATAAATGGTGTGAATGATTAATAGACACATGTAAGTTTCTTCTATCAAGAAATGCACACAAAAAAAGAACAAATCTAGAGTTAATTGCAAAAGTTGGTACAATTACCCCCGGCCTCCCCTTACATTACCTGAGGGTTAATCATTGACTGCCACTGAGTTATTTGAATTCTGTGGTAACCAACCCCTTGTCTTTGTGTTTTGGGAACTGCCTTTACTTTTGGGAGCGGTTACCACGACTGAAGACGGTTACCACAGACGGTTTAACAGAAATTGCACGACTACAGCTTTAAATGTAAAAAAAGAAGAAAATGGTAATAGAGTGTAAGTTAGCACGCACCTGGTTCAATGTAATGCTTTTTATGTATTATTTTCCTCCATGTATGTCGCTGCTCTTGTGCTGATAACAGACCTGGCTGTTTTATTCCTGAACTCCCTCTACCCTGTGATGCATGACAGAACACAAAAGCAGCAACGCTACAAATGGGATCTCTGGATGATCAAACGATATTAAGGGGGCCTTTATCATCGGCTGTGTGGCAATGAGTGGGTTTGTCCATCCCCTCGCCAATCACTGGGCCGTTGGTCTTGTCATGTGCCTTCCCACTGCAAAGGTGGCACAAAATGGCTTTTTAGACATGCACTCTGGGTACAAAGAAAGAGGACACACAGCCTTTTTTTTGTACCTACATTAGTGAAGCTGACATTTGCCTGAACAACGTTAATCCTGTCAGCTACATTCAGGATGATTGAGCTCCAATCATTGCAAATGCTAATGTGCTCCGAGGGACATAAGCACACATACTGGCGAGGCTCACACACACACACACACACAGAGAGAGAGAGAGAGGAAGAGAGAGAGAGACAGACAGAGAGAGAGAGAGAGCAGAGCTTTGTCCATAGATAGATGTACCTGGCTGTAAGCCAAACTCTGTTGCTGAGCCGTAGTATCAGCTACAGAAGATGTATTTGACTCCTCTATCGCAGCACTGGACTAGGCCAACACTTAGGCACACTGTGATAAGATGTGTTTATGTGTATGTATGTGTGTGTGTGTGTGTGTGTGTGTGTGTGCGTGTGTGTGTGCGTGTGCGTGTGTGTGTGTGGGACATCTCTCACAGCATAGAGCAGTACCAGTGAGTCCTGAACTGATAGTGTGACTTATTTACTTTCACAGCTGACTACAAGCACAGCAGGCACAGGGAAGAAAGGGCTTTGATAGAGAGGACTAGGACGGCTTACACTCACGAGCAGCACATGTAAGACCAACGAGCATCAAGGTAAAAAGAGGTTGCCCCCATTGTGATCAATCAGACTATCCTGACCAACTGTCCTTTAGTAGAATTGATGACCACAGTTCTTCAAACCGTGTCGTTATTGTCTGTTGCGCTAGGAGAGCAAGCTTCAGCCTTCACAACAACCTTTTATATTGCTCTCATTCGTTCATGTTTTGCATTTGATGTTGTTTTCCTGTCACCTTTGATGGGTCCTGTTAGGACAGCATCGGCGACAGACCCCATCCCTTCACCCTCTAAACATCCTTTACTCACACCCTTCATCCCCTCAAGCACACTCACTTGCTATTAGCGACTGGAGTAAAACCCATGTCCTGACTTTTCGCCAGCTGTAACTTACTGCTAAAACCCTGCTAGAGAATATCAAGGGTAATTAGAGTATCAGGGGTCACATATATTTGTGCTCAAGGCACATTTGCCTCATGAGCCAATACATCTCTGCTTTCAGCTGGGAGGGAAAAGATGGGCCTCAACAGCAGAACGAGGGGAATTAAATTAGAATGAAATCAATAGCAATTCACAGCTGTCCCAAGGTTAACAAATAACCTTTATTTCGCCAAAAATTCACACACAGATAAATCAGAAAATATTGGTGTGTTTATAGACAGTGTAGTAAATATACATCACTGTCCACAAAGGACACAAACAAATCTATAAGGTTGACAGGCAGAGCGAGACTGTGGGGGTTATTTCTTTAGCACAATTCTCTTCCAATTAGCTTCCTACCTATAACTTTGCTACAATAGCCCATTTTTCATTTGCAAAATGTCCAATCCATTCTCTAAATCTTTGAGGGGGGTTTTGTTTCTCTCAGCCTAAGGTATTTAATTTGTTTTCTATTCCACTGGGATAGTAGGACTAGGATTAAACACGATATCCTAGCATTGTCCATCTGGAGATGTTTTCTATAAACATTACATGGTATTCTAAGGTGTTTATATATGATACTGTATATTATCATAACAACTACTCATATTAATTCCATAATTACACTTAGATTTTCTGAGAGGATTGGATATGTATAAACAAGATGACATTCAATGAAAGGGTCTGGGGGTTGTTTCTGGGTAGGGCCCTAGTTTTGGAGTGCCTAAGTATAATCTTAAAAACCAGGGATCCATCTTGGGCCTGCATCAGCCCAATTAAATTCTCAGTCACAGTCTGCAATCACGATTTAGTGCAAAAATTAAAACAATAACAGGAAAGGAGATTCATGCTAGAAACATAAGAGGAAAGTGTCAAGGAGCAGCACGTACATCATTGCTGTTGATGCCTCATTCCACATGATGGAGAATAATTATCTTTTACCACGCTTACCCAAATCAAGTTGCAAGACATTTTCATCTCAATAACCACCTGACACGTACTGATAGGCTTGTCAACATGGGGTGCAGAGCCTGACGATAAACAAGCTCCGAGCTAAAGAATATTTTGGATGGGTGTTGTGTTTATTTGCAATGACAGGTATGACAAGTAAAGTGATTATTCTGAGTCAAAATACAGGAGTGTGTGTATCTAACTGGATGACTGGTTGATCTCGACCCCCGATTTCTTGCAGGCCTTGTTCGGCCATGGCCTTGCCAGTGTTGCCTGACAATAACAGACACGCCGCTTAGTGTGTGAATTTAATCACAAGGAGAAAAAACACCTTTTAGGTATTACGTTTTGAAACACCTTTTACGTTTTCGGAATTCTATTTTATGTGACTAACCAATGTCCTGACACTACCCGATGTCCAGATGTGTCTCGCAATTACAACTATGGCATTACTTAAGAAAAGCTTATCCTTGGTCCCCCTGGAGGGACATTTTCATTTTGGCAGCATTGGCAATCTCTTTAGACATGTAACCTATAGGGTTCAACTTCCTCTAGCCCTATATATTTCAGTCCAGTGGGCTGTCTCATGTGGATGACATACATCCTGCAAACACAATAGCATGTCATGTCCCTCTAAACTCTGGATATAGAGCATGTAATTCTCCTGTCTATATCGCCTGTCTGTGGGTTTGAGGTAATGCAGTAGATCCTAATTACTTTCTTCTCCACTGCCAATCAGGTTTTGCCATTTTCCGACCCCGGGCTCATAAACCTGGTAAGTGTGTGTACTGGGATTCTAATCAACGATACCACCCGCACAACAACACCCAGTCTGTGAAATCAAATCTGATTGCACTCTGTAAACAACTACATTTCATGAGGACGGAGCATAATCAAGATTTGCTTCGACTACGTGACCCTCCCTTTCTACTCAAGGCATGCTCATGCGTGTGATTTCAACATTACTGCGGCCACGGAATACCAAATGATGCCTCGATAGCCTCACTCTCTTCCCTCCCAGACTCCATTTTGAAGTGGAGACGATAATCAGATTACGTCTCGCGGCGGTAAAGGATAACCTTCAGATGGGTACCTTTATCCTTTTTCTTTATCTACCCTTATCAGTTGACTCCCATTCTTACTAATATGGGAGCTCTGCCAGCTGCTAAGCTCTCCTCCTGCAGTTCATTTCTACGCCAAACCATTATGGAAAGCCCTTCACCGTAATTGGGAAAGTGTACGTTAAACGATAATCAGGGGAGTGAGGCAGGATTTGTCAGAGAAGCAATGGTGCTCAGTGGGGGAGCCACAGTATGATGCCTCGGAAACCACCTTTCTCTGAGACTGTAATTTTCCTCTTTCTCCAGGGATAGATTTCAGAAATGCCCTTTCTCTCCGAAAAACGGGTGTGTCTCTTATCAGTAGTTCACTGCCAAACTATAATAAATCATATAATAAATCATAGCATCATCTCCTCTCTGGGTGAGTTTAGAAAATTAAAGTGTGTTTATAGTTGGCCAATACTGGCATGTTTTAGAAATACCCCCCCCCCCGAGGTCAAGTAATCATCAAGTCCTAGAGTAGAGTAGATCTCAAAAAGACTGGAGCGAGTTCCTTAGTCACAATATGACAACGATAAAGTACTGCAAAGCTTTAAGTCATTCTTCTAAAAATAAATGTTCCCCCACTGCTCTCCACACATCCACACATCCACACATCCACACATCCACACATGCTGCTGTCCACACTTACGGAATGCACTTAAACCTCTGGCCCTTACCAAGCTTGCCTTTAGAAAATAGCAGCAAACAAGTGACCAAGCAAGCAGCATTAGCATGAGCCCTTAGCCCACCAGACTTCGCTGGTAAATGCATTCCACCCTTGACTTCTCTTTCACGGGCACAGTGCGAGCCCTGCTTGCCCCCTCCCTCCTCCTTATCACGCTGTCAGGCCAGCCGCCCGCTCCCACACTGTGCCCGCCAGCAGAAAGGGCACCGCTCGTTAGTGTCGGTGAGATGGAAATGAGTCACCGGTGCCAGTCACGTGTCGGCGTCTACACCGGCGCCCTGGGCTAAGCACCCTCTGAGAGCGGAACATGGCATCCCCTCACTCGTGACATTCAGCAGTGAGTGCTCAAAGACTCTAACACTCCTCAAAAATGAGGGTAAAGAGCAATGTGAGCTTGTTGGACTCAGGCATGTGGCAGAGCAGTGAAGCAGTAACTGGCCTCGTTGGAAGTGTTAGTTGTCAAGCTCCTCTTGTGAATCGTGTTCTACAGTAACTGGAGTTGAAATGTTCTAACTATACCCATAACTGATTGATTAAAGGAAAAGGTGGCCTCACAAAACTCTCACACATTAGAAACACAACTTGTATGCATAAACCATCTTTTACAAGGACGTGGAATCATATAAACGATTTTAATGAAAATGCAAGGACATAAAAACGTATGTAAATGATTAACAACTGGCCCGAAAAAGTATTTACTGAATCAATTGTCACTGTTTCACAACTATTGCTGTGTTTCCACTTGGTATTAATATGTGACTTTTACTGTACGAGAATGATGATCAGAAAAAAAGATCTCCACGCTTTATTTAATTGGCTGTAAATAATAATAATGCATTTATTTTGTATAGCACTTTTCTCAGTACTCAAAGACATTACATTCCATGGAGAGAACAAGAATAGATAGATACATAAAAAGTAAAACAAAAGCAGCCGGTAAAAACAACAATGGGTTTTGAGGGATCGTTTGAAGGAGGAGAGTGTGCTGGATTTTTTTATTTGGGTTTGGGTTTGGTTTGGGAGAGTGTTCCAAAGAGTGGGGGCTGCAGCAGAGAAAGCCCGGTCCCCACAGGCCAGGTGTTTAGTCCTGGTGATGGGGACAAGGAGGTTGCCATCAGCTGACTGGAGACTGTAGGTAGGGGTGTGCTGGAGGAGGAGGTCAGAGAGGTAGGAGGGTGCCATGTTGTCGAGGGCTTTGTAGGTGGTGAGGAGAATCTTAAACTGAATCCTAAATCGGACTGGGAAGTTTTGGAGGACTGGAGTAATGTGGTCTCTGGAGTAGACAGCTGAGTTCTGAACATGTTGGAGTCTGTTGAGGACTCTGTTGGTGGCCCCAAATACAACACTGTTGCAGGAGTCCAGCCTGGAGGTAACAAACGCATGGATGAGGATTTCTGCATCATTGAAGGACAGGGAGGGTCGGAGATGGGCAACATTCCTGAGGTGGAAGAAGGCAGTTTTAGCCATGTGTTTGACATGAGGTTCTAACGAGAGGGCGGAGTGTGGGATGACGTCATGGTTACAGACCTGGCTTGATGTGGAGACAGTGAAGCCATCAATGTTGAGGGTGAAGTCTTTGGTAGAGTGGGAGAGGGACTTTGGGCCAACAAGTATGATTTCTGATTTGTTGCAGTTCAGTTTGAGGAACTTTCAGGATTTTATGTCAGCAAGACAGTTAGCAAAGGTGGCTGGAGTGATAGTTTTGGTGGTGAGGCACAGCTGAGTGTCGTCGTAATAGCAATGGAAGTGGATACCATAGCGACGTGTTTCTGTGGCCGGATTGCGTCAACACAGCTCGGAAATCCAAACACCATGCGTTACCAACTGGTCAGGGAAATCTGATCACTATCTGTTCACAGCACATCTTTTGATTATCCAAACCACATTCAGAATGCAGGCACAACGTTAAAACTAAGTGCTAACACAGTCAATGTAGGCCTGCACTACCGGTAGTCTTATAGAATGTGCACACCATAATTAAGACTACAATGTGACTAAGACAAAAGCTCAACCCTTAGCCAATTGTAAACAATTTATTTCTTACATTGAATAGACAACTCTAAATGGTTTCTGTTGACTAACAGCTACTTTTGTATTGTTCCAATTACACTCAATTGTGATTCATCATCATCCACTACCTCAAAGGGAACAAACAAACAAACAATCAAACAAACAGAGAAGTGTCTGATAAAGACCCCCTAAACCCACTTTGTGAATTACCCGTCTGAAAAACCAGGAGACGTTGAAACGCTAAACAAAAAAAAGTTAATTCGGCGTGACTGGCCTGCCAGATTAATTCCTTACAGCTCCGTTGCTCAAAGCTGCCGTCTAATGAGGTGGTCTGACCTGAGCCAGGTCTAATGGAATAATAAATGTATCAACGCTTTGAAACCTGAGAGCAGCCTCCTGGTGGAAAAGCCCACATTCTTCTCAGAAGGGGAAGGTGTGCTAACTCCCAGGCTCACTGATTCCCTCTAGAATTAAAGCTCTCTCATTCGACACCCACATATTATTGACTATCCATGCGTGAAAAGGCTTTCTGATGGACACTGACCAACCACTTCTCACAGTTGGATTTGGTCACGACTGGTTCCCCAGAAATGCCAGCGATGGACGAGTTGGCCAGTTGAAGGGATTTCTGGGAGGTGAGACACGATCTAACTGACTTTCAGTCTGTTTGCCATGAAGTACAGTACAACTAGTCTGACTGAAGTCGACTGAAGATGTTCACTATTTGTAATGTAAAAAATTATGTTAGTAGAGTCTTAACTGTCTTCACTGGCAATAAAGGAGAAAAACTATGAACACAAAACCACTGAAACATCATCTAGCAAATCAATGAGGAGAAACCATAAAATCATAAACTACTGAAGAAAAACATATTGTTGAAAGATTCAAAGTGGCACCCTTGAGCCTTGTGTTGATCTTGTGATTGATTTTTTTGCTGGTGCTTTGGTCAGTTCAAAGAATGCAGCCATTTGTATCAGTGCAGATCGAAATCCCTTTGGTAACAGATTGCAGTAGAAGCAATCCCAACACAATATGTAGACGCTGTCTGATCCTTGTGTAATATTTCTTTTTTTAATATCAGAGATTCCATGTCAATTGATATATACAGAGCAATGTTTTACAAATAAAAAGTAATCATGTATCCTTGAAGAGACAAATGCCAGCTGGTTGTTGTTTCAATAGTTCTCAGTAATTGTCTTGAAGGATACTCTTTTATTATTTTTTTTTACTGAATGAAGTAGATCGTTGTTCCATTCTTAAAGCTATCTGAGCTCTTAGTGAAGGGCATGTGCAACATCCACCTGGTTGCCTAGGTGATATCCTCGGCTCTATGGGGAGAATATTGACAAAGTATCTCCAGGCTACCTGTCTCCAACCTCTCATTCACCACACACACATACACACGCACACATACACACACACACACACACACACGCAGGCAGGCAGGCACGCACGCACGCACGCACGCACGCACGCACGCACGCACGCACGCACGTAATTCCAGAGGAGTGTCTGATAACACTCCCCTGAAATGACACTGGGCTGGATTTCAAAGAGATAGTCATAGTTTCATCGTGATATACAGATCTGTTGATAGACTCTGCAAGCTGAATTTGTCAACAAGTACAGTAAGTGATTTTTAGAGAGAATTACAGTAGAGAGGGGGATGGTGAAAATAGTAATTTCTGCTGTGATGAAAAATTAACCCTGTGTATAGTGTGTTATGAATGGATTTATAATGCCTCTTTGTCGCTTCATAATGCATTATAAGACTTGCGACAAGTATCCACAATAGTTCATGCCTCCTTATAATGGTCTTTATGAATGCATGTATGCCTAGACATCATAATGCATTACAGTATACACAGCTGGCTCAGGCATATATCAACACATGTCCAATGTTCAGTACATTTCATAATAGTCACACATCAAGATGAAATGAGACACCGAATCAAATCCAAGTGAGAAGGAAAACAGTGAGATTTTGAGCAGGTCACCGGCAGAAGGGAGAGATGCTGCTGATTGCCATGACGTGGCAATGAATGAAAAATAGCTTTATGGAAATTAGCAGTGTTGGGCTTTATGAGCTGCTAATGATCAGATTAATAGATGCAAACTGGGGATCCCTCTAGCATGGCTTGAGACCCAGGGATTGGTGGCATGAAAGCAGATTAAGCCTTGTTTAAGCAGCAAGGCGATTAAATATGGGCTAACTTAGCTTAATGTAATGCAAGCAAATAGTGCTTATACTAAAGCTAATTCCACTGCCCCAAAATACCCTCCTACCCACCAGTGTATACGGTATACAGACACTAAGTAGGCCAACCCTGGTCTGCCAACAGTGGTTGGCGGACACACAGAAAGTACAAAGAAATAAACAAGTCCCCACTTTATTAAACGGTGGCTGAACGCCCATTGTCCTTTACATAAAGTTACGCTTGAAGGCGAATTTATTCATGTCATACACAAGAGGGATTGTTCTTCCTGCAAATCAAGGGCATACGTGGAGGGACCGCTACTGTAGCTAGCTGCAGGACAACATGTGTTGTTACCTTATTAGCATCACACGGCAGCCATTAGTTTACAGAGAAGTATCAGCCCCTCTAAGGACCAACATGACACTCTCAATCAGAGTAAATGGGGCATAAAATGTTGCATGGGTTAAACACACTGACAATAAAACAAGACTTCAGATATTGGATTCCATATAGTCTAAATAGCATGGTGAAGGTACCAAACACATCGATTTTTTAAAAGACGTCCCACCATCCCTTCAATGGAAATTTGAATGTGTTCTTGTGTTGGTTAGATCAGGGGTGAGTTTCCCGATAACGATGGATCTCTACATTACGTGCGATGTAGTTTGGCGAGTGTTTCCCAAATCACCTGGTTCTTATAATACACTTTTGCCTATGTCAACATTGAGGCGAGCACTTGCACAACAATCTCCACACGATTTCCATCCATGCGATCACAGAGGCCTATCATATCATGGGCTATCATAATCATGTTGATTAAGAAAAGAATACCTTTGTTTCAGTTCCCAATTCAAAATATAGGCACATACAAAATGCTTTATTCAAAATGTAGACGTCACAGTTGAGCTGTAAAAGGAAGCTTTTCAAAGAAGCTTTTCACCAATGTCCACGTTTATGTAAGAATGTTTATATTATTATTATTCTATTATATACTGTATGTTTGTTTTGCTTGACAAGACCTACTTTTTGGAATCTGCGAGATTTAAACTGGTTTGTTATATGTTCGTGTTGTAGGACTATTGTCGATGTGTAAAGTGAACTGGAGGGCAAATGTCACCTAATGAGGCTCTTTGGCTGCTCCACAAGTGCTACTGTATGCAGCTGTAGTGAATTCAAGTATTACAGGAGCTATGAAGGGTTTCGGGAAACCCGCTTGAACTGCCGAAGGCTCGTAAGAGTAACTTCAAGAAGTACTTAACGCTACAAAGCTTTGGGGAAACTCACCCCAGTACTTTCTCATGTTGGTGTAGCCCCTGGGCACTAGAGTGAAGCCTCCTCCTAGGCACAGATTCAGGAACAGATTACCCTTCCCAGAGCCTAACCTCAACCATTGCAACATGGATGCAAGATCAACATCTAAAGACAACATCTCCATACCCCCAGACAAGACAGACTCCTTAATTCTTATTCTAACCAGCAGCGATTCTGAACACTTTGCATCATTAATGTTGAGTGTGGCTAGAAAAAGCATGCTATGCTTTGATGCACTTAACAAAACAGTGTTTACAGTCTGAAAACAGTGAACAGTCTGAAAACACAATGTTCAATGGCTTTGCCCCCTGTGTGTTCAGAGATGGTCTTCTGCATACCTTGGTTGTAACGAGTGGTTATTTGAGTTACTGTTGCCTTTCTGTCATCTCGAACCAGTCTGGCCATTCTCCTCTGACCTCTGGCATCAACAAGGCATTTTCGCCCAGATAACTGTCGCTCACTGGATATTTTCTCTTTTTCTGACCATTCTCTGTGAACCCTAGAGATGGTTGTGCATGAAAATCCCAGTAGATCCGCAGTTTCTGAAATACTCAGACCAGCCCGTCTGGCACCAACAACCATGCCACGTTCAAAGTCACTTAAATCACCTTTCTTCCCCATTCTGATGCTCGGTTTGAACTTCAGCAGATCGTGACCATGTCTACATGCCTAAGTCTTGACCATGTCTACATGCCTAAATGCATTGAGTTGCTGCCATGTATATATATATATATATTTCTATACATGATATATATATATATATATATCAAACTTTATGAAACCATGACAGAGGTTCAATGTTAATGAATGCCAAATGGTGAAAGAGCCATACAGTGTAACTTTTTTTTAACTAACTCTGATTTTAAATCAGTCAGCAATGGCAAGCGTTATTTCCTACTATACATGAACAAACCTGACATTTATACAATTTAACAATCAACTGTTTCTTAAAACAGTGCAGCATTGACATGCAAGTATTCCTACAAAGTCTTACAGTGTACGACTGAGGTTGGATGAACACGATGCTGAACAAATATTGTTACTGTACTGTATATCACTAATCACTTATCCTGGAAATCTAAAATGAAATATGCTACACAACCCGCCTACAGGACAAATGTTCAGTTCATTAACAAGTAATTAAGAGTAGTTATGTAATTACAGATTATGTAATTACCCCATACCCCATTTCAGAGGGGTTATTACATCAGGAATCACTGACCCAAATGAATATTTAACACACTTCTCCTTCTCCTCCCCCCAGCTCCTCCAGCCCTGCTCAGCTACCGGACCAGCCCACCTGCCCTGATTGGACCCATTCACACCTCTCACCTACCCCTTTGTCCCATCCAGTAATCTCTCCCATCCCTCTCCCTCTCCAGCCCCTCTGACTCCATTCACATCTCCCATCCATTCCCCTCCTCCTCCAGCCCCACCATTTCCCCACTTACAACTCTTTAGCGCCCCCCATCATTCTGCCCCCCAACACCACTGCCACAGCCAATGACCACTCCCAGCTCCAGTGTCTTCATCAGTACAGCACTGGTGAAGAGAAAGCTGGGGAAACTCTGCACCAGGAAGGCTGTGGGACCTGATGGTGTGAACCCGAGGGTGCTCAAAGTCTGCGCTCAAAGTCTGCGCGGACCAGCTATGTGGAGTACTCCAGTAACGCTTTAACCTGAGCCTCAGTCTGGAAAAGGTCCCATCAATGTGGAAAACATCTTGCCTAATACTGGTATCAAAGAAAAGGAATCCCAGTGTTCTGAATCACTATAGACTGGTCACCTTGACACCCCACATCATGAAGTCCATGGAAAGACTGGTGCTAGCACACATGAGGCCCCTGGTCAAGACACCCTTGGACCCCTTGCAGTTTACTTACCAGGCAGACTTTGGTGTGGATAATGCCATCTACCTGCCACACAGAGCTCTATCCCTTTTAGATAAGGCTGGCAGCACTGGGAGGTCCATGTTCTTTGACTTCTCCAGTGCATTTAACACCATACAGCCCTTACTACTTGCGGATAAGCGGCTGAGGATGCAGGTGGACTCCCCCATTGTTCCCTGGATTATGAACTACCTGACCAGCAGGCCACAGTTTGTACGGCTGCAGGGATGTGTGTCGGACTGGGTGGTGAGCAGCACTGGCGCCCCCCAGGGGACAATTCTGGCTCCCTTCCTCTTCACCCTCTATACCTCAGACTTCAGGCACAACACAGATACTTGCCATCTGCAGAAGTTCTCTGAAGATTCTGCTATTGTGGGATGTGTCAGTGAAGGCCAGGAGACAGAGTACAGAGGACTGGTGGATAGTTTTGTTGAGTGGTGTGAGCAGAACCACCTGCTACTCAATATCAGCAAGACAAAGGAGATGGTGGTGGACTTTAGGAGGACTAGGGTCCCCCACTCTCCTGTTTCCATCCAGGGAGTGGACGTGGAGGTGGTCCAGAGCTACAAGTACCTGGGGGTGCACCTGGACAATAAACTGAACTGGACTGGTAACACAGATGTCCTGTACAAGAGGGGTCAGAGCCGGCGTTATTTCCTGAGGAGGCTCAGGTCCTTTGACATGTGCAGGACTCTGCTGAACATGTTCTACCAGTCAGCAGTGGCCAGCGCAGTGCTGTATGTGGTGGTATGCTGGGGGGGCATCATCAAGCAATGTGACACCAAGAGGCTGAACAAGCTTATTAGGAAAGCTGGTTCTGTCCTCAGTGTCACCCTGGACACTGTGGAGGAGGTGGCCAATAGGACGATGAGGACCAAACTCCTGGCCATCATGGACAATCTCTCCCATCCCCTACATGACACTGTGGAATAGCAGAGAAGCTTCTTTAGCAACATCTATCTATCTATCTATCACACCGATGGATGTTAAGTACGGCATATTATGTAAGTATTGTAACCTTTGTAACCTTCATATTAATCTAGGCCTGGTTGAATGATTGAGAGCCACTCACAGTCTTGTATGTGTCTGTGTGTGTGTGTGTGTGTGTGTGTGTGTGTGTGTGTGTGTGTGTGTGTGTGTGTGTGTCTGTGTGTGTGTGTATTCCATGCACATGCCATGCCCATCACGGACGATCTCTCTCCCATTCACACCTCTCACGTTGACCTGTTTCACTGGTGGTCAGGCTGGGCTTGAATAATTTACAGCAGCTATAGTTAGCTTAGCATCCTCAGATCAGACAGAGAAAACTATTTGGTAACACATGAATGTTTAAACACGAGCCACTGAACCTTTCCGGCGTCTGGAGGACCCATTCGTGTCATTAATTTGCGCCCCAAACTGCTGTCGCCAAAGCTGAGACAACAGCATTGGGCTTCATGCAAATTCAGCACCTTGGGCCCTGGCTCGCGTGAGAAATCATTGTTTCCGTGCTGGGCTTTTTCCTCCTCATACAAATGAGAGAGACGAATGCAAAATCTGTGTTTTGATGGAGGATGCCAGTTGGTTGAGAGAGAGAGGGTGAATTTTAAGCTACCTCTCAGCATGGTTGGCTGAGTACACATCTGCACATTTTGGCAATGTTCCCTCTGAGCCAGTGAGTCAGGCCTTGTGCTTAACATGCATGTAGCATGCACACCCACGGGCACGTGCATTCATACCCATATCTCTTGCCTGCTCCTGCAGAAGGTATTTACATGAGACTGAGACACATTATTTATGGCCCTCAAAGCGTAGCCATCCTTCTGTCATGGACATAGTGAGTAAGATTATGGTGGTGAAGTAGCATCCAGCTAGGGCTATTCGGCAGAGTTTATGCAATGCTTTTGCTGAAGTGAGGCTTTGGCACATTATTGATCAAGGAGGCGCAATGGAATGTTCCATTCACATATCGTGGAGCATTTTTACGTGTAACCAGATCTTTAAGTGGTAGTGAGTAGAAAATGAATGGAAAATCCATGCGTGTCCTACCTATTCATGTGGGATTGTAGCATAAACTGGGCCTACACAACCACCCACCTGACCCGTGGACTCTACTTTTGAGGTCTGAAAACTGGTTGCTTTCCTTTCAGATTGATTATTCCACCATCTATGAATACCCACGAAGGCATTTAGAAGTGGAGTTCCATGTCCATGGCTTCTCCTTGAAGTATCCACTCGTGACGAGAGGAAAAAAAGGATTTAAAGGATTGGATTGGTATACAAGGACCGGCATGGGCCAGAGGTAGTTTCCACCACATTTCTTACATTAGTACATTCCTTTAAAATCTATGAGGGTGTGTAGACAAGTCCAGTAGAAGGGTAGAGCATTGGAACATAGCTGGTGAGTAACTAAGCTCTTGTCTACATGGTCCCTAGGTTAACAGCCATTTGAGCAGTAATCGCTGTGAGCAAAATTGAGGCATGATTGCTGTTCAGACCGCTAATGAACAATTATGAGGAAACTTGAAGTATGGAAACCCAAATTATCTCATCCTCGAATCATTGGCGTACTTACAACTCAAGTCAAATGTCACAGATATTTTTGATGTATGGTGAAAGCCTAATTGCTGGCAGACAAGACAGCGCTCATGTCCTAGAGCAACAATTAAGTCAGGTTCATTAGGGTTTGCACCTGTGTAGAGTATGCATCCCATATTATCAAAGGGTAACTTGAAACCCAAAACAATTTAAAAACAAATTAAATTAAACTGTCATAATTGTTGCCATTAGAGAGTCTACATTAGCTGTAATTAAGTTGTAATGAATTGATATAGCTGTATGTATACCTTTTATAGACGTATGCAAATTTAAACAGAAATGGGCACAATATTTATAAAGGATTTCTAGCAAGGGATAGAAAGAAAATTAGGAGACATTTGAATCCTCTGTCTTATGGGTGCTAGCTACATAATGTTATCATAATAATGGCATAACACACATAATTCATAGCTAAGACAGCTGATAACTTTAGGCAAATAACTTAGTTATGACCCCTTTGATGTCAAGACGTATATGTGGCCCTCATGATGATGAGTTCAAGGTAAGTATAATGTCAAAAAACACTGTAAGATTGCTTAAAAATGTAATGAGATTAAAAAGGAATGTGACAGCAAGTGCTCAAGGAGTAAACAAATGAAGCTTTGGCCCAAAGCCAGTCTTAACCAGTCTGAAGTGTTTAGTTATTAAAAATGTCCCTATCCACTAGGGATAGTAGTTGTGATAATTTTTTGTGAAGTCTGAGATTCCACAATCCACCAGCAGGCATCGCCTCAACGTCACGCCCAGAGAGAGTCCCAGAGAAAGACAGCGCGGCTGGCACTGCCAAGAGTTGTATGCCATTATGTAAGCACGGGTGACAGACAGTGGCATGGGGTTTTATGTAATCTGATGGATCCAGGATGAACAAGATCCCCACCCACCCTCACTTAGGCATGAGAGATTTCCTGTCTTTTGAACGAGTGCAAACTCTTCCTCCAGCGTTTCACTGTACCTACTTCTGCTGTTCCTTTATCCACACATCATCTTGATCCGTCCCCTTTATCTGTCCCTGTCTATGTCCTCTCTTTATGTTCTTGCAGAACATAATCCAGGTTTCAAAGGGGGAACTGAAGCTGAGAGTTCCTTCACTAAATGCGATGATGGTTTCAAGGAGGATATGAGTCAGTCTACACACGGTGACACCGTTTCCTGGCTGTGATGTCAGTTTCTAATTGGATCTCAAGGTGGTTTTGCTTCCTAATCGGGGATGCTCTTCTACTGCGTTTTAGTGGATTAAGATAAGGATCTCCCTTGATTCAGTCAGGCAACATGCCCTGCTCTGCCCTCGGTCTGACAGCAAGAGGGCCTTATTTCAGTGTGTTCTACTTGAGTGAGACACTGTACTTTCATGCTATCCTGTCTTTGGCTGAGACCCCTCCTCTGAACACAAAAGTAGGCCTGACTAAGGGGGCTTTCGCGCATCACTGTTCCTACCAACGTGAAATATAGCTGTGGCATTGCCCCCTTTCTTGAAGATGCGATAGAAAATTCAAGGTGTTTTTCTGCCTCTCCCTCCTTCATGGATGAGAGAGGTGTCATGGCGTGCAGGAAAAGTTGATGCGATTGCATCCGGCTTGAAAATGGATCTTTTAAAGTGGGATGCTTTTCGTTGCTCGGTTAGGCTGGCTATTCAGAGGGAGATTACAGGTATCAGCAGGCAAAATGGAAACAAAGCAGTCATATCAGCTCACCCTGTAGCAGAAGCATCAATGGAGTCTGCTCTCATATCCCTTCCTGACAGTAGCTTGTGCGGTGCTCCAACATATCTCAGAGTACAATGAGCAGATGATTTTTTCAGGGTCTTACATTCTGGAGTTCGTCTCGAGGTGTGAAATATCACCCTGCGGATTATTAGCTGTGGAAAACGCTCGTCCGTGAACAACGCTAACCTTGCTAGGCCATGCAGATTTATGGTGTGGATCAAGGGCCTCTCAACGCCCCTCCAAACTCTCCTACAGCTTATTGATCTGTCCCTAACATGGCTGTAATAGAGGACACTACAGCTAATGGCGGGCCATAAAGTAACTTCGAGTCCTGCAATAAAACCACTACATATCGCTACTGCATCAACTTGAGGACCGGGCATCGGTAATGGGAGGTCCATGGGTGGAGTATATAGGGCCAATGCAAACAGGATTCCAGGATTGATATAGAATAACGTTAATAAAAAGAATCCTTTTTATATGCCATTGTAAAGATGACAATGGAAAGGCATTTTAGCGTGGAGAAAAACAAATGGAATTGTGCAATTTGGGGTCTTTTGTACTCTGGAGATTACGAGTGTGGCGCAGTGGCAGCTTTGACTAAAGCCTTAAATATGCATCCACAGAGATTCCAGTCAGGGGAAAATCGTTGGTCTTTTTGTTTGTTTACCCTTTCCCTTGGGAATCATTGCAAAATGGTTGGAAAAAAAGTTAATTACCTTTCTTTTTGGTTACTTGTAACCTTTCACATTTAGATTCTTGTAACATTTATGCGTTTGGTGTGCCAAGGGATGTGTTTTCTTTTCCCTTCCCAACAGATCTTTGCATTCCTTCCCCAACAGAGCACACACACACACACACACACACACACACACACACACACACACACACACACACACACACACGTGTATGTGTAACTTAACAAGCACTTATTCGCATGGCAAAAAGACAAACACTGAAACATCACACATAACACAGTGGAAGTTGAAGGGGAAATCTGGGATTGGTATCAATTTTTTTTCTTTGAAATTAATGATACAGATTATATAAGCTTGTTTTGCTCCAATGTTTCTAAATAAAATGATTATAAACAAACACTGTATAGCTTCAAAACATGGTTAAAACTATCGGTTTAGTTTTATCAAAACATTGTTTAGTTTAGTCGTACTTTGAGCGTGTTCCCCAAGAAACAGAGTTTTGCCTAGTTTACAGTATACCTGTCTGGTAGTTAACCGGAACTCTGTCTGGATACTTGATTAGCGTCTCGTCACGATTAACTGCAAGTGCATTACATAAAGCCCTCAAAAAATGATTTGCATGCATGAAATACATTATTTTGCTATTCCACTGGTTGTTGACTTCCTCTTTCACGCAATCATCAACACACATTTCTTAATTTACAATTCAAATAATACTGTCCTTATTCCACAGTATTTCTTATGAGGCTATGTGCTAAAATCTGTGTAGAACATGTGGAAAATTATTTTATTTATTGCACAATAAGTATAACACAAGGCAATACAAAGCAAGTGAGTATGGAAAACCCACAAGGGGCTTAGAAAGGAACCTAACTCTGAGACAGGATACAAATGAACAAAACATAAAAAACAACAATGTTAGATGTCCGCTCAAATTGGTACTTAAAATACATAAGTATTGGAAAGAGGGAGCATTTTGTCTTCTTTTAGCTCTATAATCCAACAGTTTGGATTTTAAGTCAATAACAATGACTATGGCGTCAAAGTAGAGATTTCCATCTTTAATTCAATGTTTTTTTTTTTCAGATTGATTTCACCATTTAGAAAGTACAACATTTAAGAACGTTGCAATTTCTGGCCCTGAAAAATCAACTATCCATTGTCCTCCTAATTTAGCCTCATAGATGACAGTATAATGGGTATTGTCTCGCAGCTGACTAAAGTCACCTGAAACTCACTTTACCTATTTAGCAACAACTTGTCTCATCTTGGAATATGTTTACATAACCACTGAGTTCTCAGGGTAGACATGACAACCATAAACCGGCGAAAGGCAATCAATAAACGATACAGCTATTTTCTCAGTGTACTGTCTCTGCAGAAATCCAGGTATATATACACTCACTGAACACTTCATTAGGAACACCTGTACACCTTCTAATGGTGGAGGTGGTGTAATGGTGTGGGGAATATTTTCTTGGCACACTTTGGGCCTGTTAATACCAATCAATCATCACTTGAATGCCACAGACTATTTGAGTATTGTTGCTGACCATGTGCATCCCTTCATGGCCACAATTTTACCCATCTTCTAATGGCTACTTCCAGCATGATAATGCACCATGTCACAAAGCAAAAGTCGTCTCAAACTGGTTTCATGAACATGACAATGAGTTCAGTGTTCTTCAGTGGCCTTCCCAGTCACCGGATCTGAATCCAATAGAACACCTTTGGTATGTGGTAGAACGGGACATTCACAGCTTGAAAGTGCACCTGAAAAATCCGCAGAAATTGCGTGATGCAATCATGTCATCATGGACCAGAATCTCAAAGGAATGTTTCCAACATCTTGTGGTATCAATGTCACGAAGAATTAAGGCTGTTTTAAGAGAAAATGGAGGCCCTACCCAGTATTAGTATAGTGTTCCTAATGAAGTGCTCCGTAAGTGTATATGGTACATAGATCAGTGACCCAATCGTTTAGAACTTCCATATTGCCAGGGGTAGTAATCCGATCTGGGCGACTTGATTAGTATGTCACTTCATTCATTTCACAAAAGACCATTATGTTCTGTCAATTGTATTATCTTTATTATGGACCTCAAACAGACTATGCAAACATGAATGCATCACCGTATATGGTGAAACTGTAATTTGCATAATAAAGAAGCTGATAATAACATTCATAGAGAAAATCATAGCAATTATACATAATGATGAAATCTATTAACATGTTCACATATCATAGTAATGTGTGTAGCGAAAGAAAGTGGTTTATAATAATCCCAATAATCTCTGTTTTAAACCATCCATTGATATAGTTTAAGCTAATACGCAATTTCACTGACCCCTATTGGAAAGTGAGGTGACTTTGCAGTACATTCCCATTGAGATCAAGGTTTTACTTATGCATGCTCTAAACCACAGACCTGAGAACAAAGCAATCGCTTTTAAGCAGCTGTGAGTTTAAATTCTGTACGCGTGTCTCTGTTGGGTCTAGACAGTATGACTATGCTAAGCTATCTGACAGAGCAATAGCCCCATCATTTTGATCTCTGGGCTGGTCAGTCATGGCATCCATAACTCCATCTATGAATTGGAGAATGGTAACATTTCTCCAGTCCCATAACTATTTCCCAAAAAGTTGGCAGGGAGACCACTTTGTTACGGTTTGAATCCCAGATTGCCCCTTTAAGCAGGAAAAAATACTTCATATGAATAAATGTACATCCTGTACAGATGATGAATATTCATTAAACAACAACAGGGCCAATGCACCATGCACGTTGACACAAGATAATTGGTAAGAGGATAATTATACACAGCAAATCAACAGGTACATGGATCTGTCAAGAGATTCATTAGCGAGTGTTTGAAAATAGTCTCTGAGCAGTTGTTTTTTTTTTTTGCTGGCTGCAGCAAATTGGAAGGTATTGCAGACAGTCTCAAAAAAGCAACATCATGTTGTGATGCTAACTTATCTGTCATATATATATATATATATATGTATATATACACTATATACTGTATGTGACAGTGGTATATAAAGTAGTACTGTTCAGGAGAAATTGAGTGTGGCTGCTTTCTTAAGTGGGTGGAAGTCAAACTGCAGAGTGTAGATTTTTGTGTTACTTTTCTTTATGGACATTTGTTAGTAGCACTTTACATTACAACTCGGTAAGTGGGTAATAACATGGTAATAACCATGCTAATTACCAGTAATTGCCTGCAGTTACCAGTAACTGGTAATCAGTAAGACAATTACCTTGTAGTTTAAATGTAATTATTTTTCATGAAAGATGCTTGAACAGAGAAGGTAGTTACCAAGAAATAAGGTAATATTAGAGCTGGAAAATACTGTTTCCATTTTGTTCTAGCCTTGTACCCTGTCTTAACCTCACAACTGAGACCATGGTTACTCAGTCAGTGGTAATATGTAGGCTACCTACCTACAGTAGTATCAGTATGCATGCATCCACTGAATGTAACACAGTAAGTAGTAAAATATCCATTGGGTCTGATACATTACATATGTAATGGTACTCTGCCCTTCACTAGGTTGCTTCCTGGGCTTTCAGGGGCTTATGTGCAATTGTTTCTTTTAATAGAAGAAGAGCCAACTCAATGTTGTGATACAATTTGTTTCATAGTCACCAAGGACTATTTTCAAAGTTAAACGTTACAGAATATTACTACGTTAGGTACAGATACTGAAGCTGTGTTATGTTTTTATTAGTGACATTTTTTTTCAAGTTTGTTAGCAATAAGCAAACATTAGCCTCAGTTGAAACAGCTAGCTCTAACATTAGCTGTGGAGCTTGGCTAGCTTTGGCTTGTAAGGTCACAAACCTCTATTAAATATGATGTTATGTTAATTAATTAACTTTTGTAGCTGTCATGTTGATGTTGTGAATGTTGATGTGGTGAATATCATTGGAAATATTATTCAATCCAATAGAAGAGCCAACTCCAACAACGAGTGTGACCTCCATTCATTCCCCACCCACAAACAATTACATTACTGGAGTAACTCATACCCATTGAGTAACTTATGCTATGTTAATACTGCAGTGGATGCATGCATATTGATAGGTATGACTGTATTACCACTGACTGATTTTCTAACCATGGTAAAAATGGTATTACTTGTCAGGTTAATATGGGACACGAGTGTAGAACAAAATGGACAGGTAGTATAGCATTTTCCAGCTCTGATACCACTTCATTTCATAGTTTATCTCCCCCCCCCCCACACACACACACACACACACACTCATGGATGGTCAATTCTTGCATCCATAGCTCTGTCTATGAAATTGAGAGTGGTTACATTTCTCCAGCCCCATCCCTCAAATGTTTACCAAAAAAGTGGCAGGGAGCCCACTTTGTTGTTGTTTGTATTCCCGATTGCACCTTTAAAACAGCTGGGAGAGTCCTTCACACAATACATTTTGAATCAAAGCCACCCTCCAACCAACTAAGCCTTTGAAATCACACTCTGTCCAACTGGACCATGGCGATTCTCTCTCTCTCCCTAAAGTCTATTATGCCAGTTCAGGGCCAGTATCCACAAAGCGTCTCAGAGTAGGAGTGCTGATCTACGATCAGGTCCCCACCGGTCCATATAATAGATAGATCATTCATTCGGATCTAGAGGGCAAAACCTGGTCCAAGAGCAGCACTCCTATTCCCAGACACTTTGTGAATACGGCCCCAGGCCCCTGCACACTGTCTACCAGTCACTGTAAGAAAAGCTACAGTGATTTGTTGTCTACTTTTACAATAATCCAAAGTAATTTCAAGTTGCTGGCGACGGCAGAGACCAATGAGTGGAGAGTGACAATTGATCATCAAGAGTGTGTCATTGGAATGCCCATATGGGTCGTCATCACGAGCCTGAAGTATCTGCAGGTTTGAGTACACACTCTAGCTAGCTAGACAGATGGAGAGAGAAAAACGGTGACAGACATGTCAATACACATACTGTACTTCTGTTTCCCTTGTACAAGACAGGGCTATCCATTTGTTCACACAGTTTTAAAGCAGAAAATCACAACTTCCCCAAACTTTGATTATTTATAGAAAAACACACTCATTCCGCCACAGTTTGTTGCTCCACTTCACACATTCGGCAAGAGTATTGGGCAGGAGGCAGGCTCGTTTGCATACATTTGCATGTAATTAGCACATCAAACTTACAGACTTGAAAGGGACGCCTTGTCAAGACTCTCCACATAACACAAATCTCTCTCTCTCTCTCTCTCCCTTTCTCTCTCTCTATCTCTATCTCAAATATAGTATGTTTGCTGATATTACTTACTTATATACTTACAGTATAGTGAGTTGCAATTTATAAGGTTAATTGTTTAATTTAGTTTATCTAGAGTATATACAGTGCCCTGTAATAGACAGTTAGGTGTTTTGTTTGTTTCTATAATGTTAAAGTAGAGATTCTTAGCTTTTATTCAATGGTATTGGTTTACATATTGGTTTCACCATTCAGAAATTACACCACTTCATTTCAGGGTACCCAAAAGTAAGATTTATGAAATGTCCAAATTAAGCACTCGTGTTTAGTATTTGGTTGACAATCCTTTGCATGCAATAACTGCCTGAAGTCTGTGACCCACTGACCCCACCAGATGCTGGGTATCTTCTCTGGTGATGCTCTGCCAGGCCTGTACTGCAGCCATCTTCAGTTGTTGTTTGTTTTTTAGGTATTTTTGCCAAAAATCTCATGAGAAAATGAAATGCATGCTCAATTGGATTTAAATTTCAAGATTGACTTGGCCAGTCAAGACCTTTCCACTTTTTGGCCCTGAAAAACTCCCTAGTTGCTATGGGAAGCGCCATCCAATGAATTTGGAGGCATTTGCTTGCACTCGAGCAGACAATAACTTTCTGTACACTTCAGAATTCATTCTGCTGCCATCAGCAGTTACAATCACCAATAAAGACGAGTGAGCCAGTTCTAGTGGCAGCTATACATGCTCAAACCTAACCCCTGCACCATGTTTCATAGATGAGGTGATATGTTGTAAATCTTGGGTAGATCCCTTTTCCCCAAACTTTCCTCTTGCAATCACTCTGGTACATGATAATATTAATCCTATCTGTCCACAAGACCTTTGTCCAGACCTCTGCAGGCTTTTAGATATCTTTTAGCAAACTGTAGCCTGACCATCCTTTTTGAGGATAACTAGTGGTTTGCACCTTGCAGTGAAGCATCTGTAGTTTGGCTGGTGACGTATTCTGCGGATGGTAGTCTCTGACACATTCACGCCTACCTCCTGGAGAGTGTTCCTGATCTGTGAGACGGCTGTTTTTTTTTTTTTCTTACTTATGGTGAGAATTCTTCAGTCATCCACTGTAGAAGTCTTCCTTGGCCTACCAGCCCATTTGCAATTGCTGAGATCACCAGTGTGTTTTTTTCTTTTTAATAATGTTCCAAACTGTTGATTTTGGCAAGCCTAAGGTTTTGGCTAGGTTTTCAGATTTTTCAGCCTAATAATGGCTTCCTTGACTTTCATTGACACCTCTTTGGTCCTCATGTTGACAGACACCAATAGCAAACTCCAAAGGCAAATGCATGTCTGCCCAAATGTTGAGACGGAACACACCTGACTTACCAGAAACACCTGTCAAGGCAATTTTCCCATTACTTTTGGGTACCCTAAAATCGGAGAACCAAAAGTGTTGTAATTTCTGAGTGGTTAAACCAATATGTACACAAATACCATCAAATAAAATCTGGGAATCTCTACTTTAACCGCAGAGTAATAATTTGATTTAAAATCCAAACTTTTGGAGTGTAGAGCCAAAAGAAGAGAAAATGCTTCACTGTCACATTACTTACACATGGCACTGTACTATTCTGAACACACATTTGAATTGTAAGTGTATAATGACACACCTACTCTGTGTGTACAGTGTGTGTGTGTGTGTGTGTGTGTGTGTGTGTGTTTGCTTGTGTACTGTATGTGTGGCGCGAAATTACCTTACAATCCTACAATGATGGGCACTAATTGTTCATTTCTTTCTTCTGTGTATATCTAGCAAACTGTTACAAGTCTGATGAACTCATTGAATTGTGTCAATTAGTGTCTAAAATGATGTGAACAATAATCTATCCAGGCTTTTAATCTCTTGCTGAGCCATAGAATAAAAGCCTTTGATCAAAAAGTCTTATTGCAATTATAAACGCAATCAAAAGAGCAACTATATTTAGACACATTGAATTTCACTGCTGCAGTTGTTGAATCGCCATCATAATACACTTTTAGTGTTAGATATTATATGTATTGTTATTGGTACAGGGAGTCTGGGTGTGAGTCAAGTCTATCTCATTGGCAGATAAATGACATTTTGTAATGCCTACATTCTTTCATATTCTAGGCATAAAGGACACACAGCTCCACCATTTCTTCTCTTTCAAATATTACAATATTTGAGAGACAGCATGATGAGACAACAACCAATTACACATGACAGGTCCTTTCTGAAATCATTGTCACACAGACAGACAGAGAGAGAGGAGAGAGAAACAGGTGAACCTGAATAATGTCAACAAAGCCCTCACACACAAACACACACAGACGTCTTGATTCACACCTCAGTAACAGAGTCATGCTGACCCTGAGGGGTGCCCTTGGCTGACACTAGGATATTTGTGTCATCATGTACATACATCCGTAAAGCCTACCCCTGAATTCGACTGGAGCGAGATGCTGGCGTCCCACTGAGTGACAGGTGAGTGACAGTTGGCTATTCGATCTCAGGAAAGGTGACGTCGCTGCACGTCTGCTACCTCTCAGTAGCGAGCTCACGTCTTTTACACGTACGATGACTGTGATGGGATCTGACTACTCTAGTCTCTGCAGCCCAGAGAGGCACATATCCCCGAGCCTTAGTGTGCGTAATAGCATCTATCTGCTAGGACAACAGGGTGTTTATTCCCATTTCACTTGTTGTTTTTGCGCAGTTACGATGATTAATCGGGTCACGTCCTCATACTGACAAGTCGCCTAACTGGAAAGGAAAAACAGCCGTCTTCTCTCTACTTCTCTCTGTCTCCTTCTATCATTCTCTCCCTTCCTTCACTCAATTCGATTCAAATTCAATTCCGGGAGAGCTCCATCGGCAATCATGGCCAAAGTAGCTATATAGCAATAGCAAAACAAATACCCTGCAAAGAAAACATACCCAATAGAAATACAATACCGTCTGAAAAAAAATACGCAATAATGTCAGAGGCAGAGAGGATGAAATATCACCTGTGTGTTTTTTTATACCATAACACCCCCCCCCCCCCCCCCCCCCCGCCCCTCTCCTCTTTGTCTCACATCCCACTTTAGTCAACCCCCCCTCTGTAGCATTTTTTAAACCACATTCTCTTCCCCTCTGTCTCGCTCCCCAGACCCCTCCCCCGTCCCTTTCTATCTTTATCTACAGTACCCTCCTCTGCGTGTGCTAAGTCGTTTGTGAGGGCCAACAATCCTCAAGGACAGGCGTCATCATCTGGTTTTTGAGCCTTTTCAAACGGTTGTGAGGGACCACTCCATTCCCTTCCTCCATTTCCCTGTGTGGTGCAACACTGGGTATTGAATGGCTCCTCAAACAGACATGTGTCTGTGTTTAGACACAGACGTGTAATTACACAGCTCTTCATTGTGTGTCCACCGTGAATGTAATCCACTCAAAACACCGCCAATGAGAAACGCGCAGATGTTCATTCCCCCATACCAGCTGAGCTTTCTTTTGGAAGGACAAGAAGCTGCAGGCGCTGAGGCTGTGATCACTGTTTAGCTTCCAGAACCTGTGTGTGTGTGTGTGTGTGTGTGTGTGTGTGTGTGTGTGTGTGTGTGTGTGGTATATCTATCTTGTTTTCCTCAGTGCATTACATAGAATGATGCATTCACATGTTTACGAAAAACAAATCTGAGGATAGGACAAAATCTTGTGTAAAGAAGGAATTAATCACATATCCTTAAGGTTTCTGTGTGTAATGTCTCGTCACTGGCCGGGGTCATACTATATCCTACTCGGGCACACACAGATGGCTTGGGTAGCGTTCGGGGGCTCAGATGCTCAGATGCTGCGCTTGTCATTTGAGGGATATTGCGCAATAATCAGAATTAAGTATTTAAGGGATTTTTTGGGGTACAATTTAGCTAATATCCATTTGTATTTAGAGGTCATAAATTAATTGTAATTTAGCTAATATACGTAATTCTGATTGTTGTGCAATATCCCAGGAACGACAACAAATGCAGCATCCCAGCAGCTGGTTGACGGTCATGCTTTTAGGATTGTAGTTTTGGATGGTCCAGACAGTCTCTTCCACTAATAAGCTGTGCAAAAGGTGAAATGTACAGAAAGTATAAATCATAAATAAAGTTTAATTCGCTCTCTTTTTTTTTGTTATATCAAATGGTATTTTTGGGAAGGTAAAGATGATAATACTTACAAACATTTTAACAAGGTTAAAGGTTAAAGGTGCATTTGGTTTTATTTCTGGTAAGTAGCACAGACCTGGCAGAGTGTCTTTGAATGTCCCTTAAAGGTGCACTCCTTAAGTCAGAGTTAGTCTTTTGTTCCCGATGACCGCAGGCACAAACATTTCTGCCTGTGGCCATCGGGGACTAAAGACTAACTCTGACTTAAGGAGTTCACCTTTAAGGGACATGGCAATGCTGCAACATTACATCATATTGTTATAAGATTAGTGCCAATGATGGAGCTGTCATGGGTATTGCTCACAGGTATTACGGCCCACAGATCCTAATTACATCGCTGTCTTATTGCAAATGGGAGGATCCTGGCGTAGTTCCCCCCCCCCCCCCCTCCCGCCCCCCAGTATCACGGCCCACAGGTTCTGAGCCTTTGCGAATGCTCTCCTTTCCAGGACGGATGAGTTGAGGAGCGACAGCAGCATGGATTAGTGCAGCCTGTCAAGGTCTGACAGTGCGCTGACAATTTAATCGCCAAACTGGCTCCCTCGCGGAAGAAAAAAAAAAGAAAAAGAAACGGGGAAGAAAAGTTAAAAGAGGACGTCGTCTTCATTAATTTGATTCATTTTGTCATATCGGATCCCGTTAATACTGCTGTCAGGCGGGCGCTCCTGGATCCTGGGACTATGCGTGTGTATGTGTGTGTGTGTGTGTGTGTGTGTGTGTGTGTGTGTGTGTGTGTGTGTATGTGTGTGTGTGTGTATCTATTTTCCTTTAATTTGTCTTCAACACTGTTGACAGTGGGACCATTTCTCCCTGTCGGATATCCATCTGGCTTTTATGGCAGAATCCTATTTATTCACTGAATGTTCAGTCATTGCCTCCATTTTCCTTTTTCCTTTCACCTGTCTTATCAACATCTACACTACTTTGCAGAATGGAAGGCTGTGCGGAGATATGGAAAATCATAGAGGATATGTGTTTGTCTCCAAAATGACACACACACACACCACACACACACACACACACACACACACACACACACACACATACACACACATGTGCAGGCACGCAAGTCATGTGCACATTTAAAAACATGAAATCACATGATGGTTGGAATATGATTCCAATATGATTGATGTTTGTATTCAGTCCCATGAAGTACTACCTAGTCTCCCATAG
Source organism: Argentina silus (assembly GCF_951799395.1). Classification (NCBI taxonomy): domain Eukaryota; kingdom Metazoa; phylum Chordata; class Actinopteri; order Argentiniformes; family Argentinidae; genus Argentina; species Argentina silus. Next base: position 15,666,453 of record NC_139670.1, on the reverse strand, counting down.
GTGTCAGTATAATCAGTGGGGCATTCCTCTTGAAATGGAAGATTGCAATAGATAGATGAGACTATTAAGAATGTTCGAGTAATGTGCCTTAATACAGTAAGTCAACATTGCTTAGGATGAATCAATGAAATATGCATATTTTTTAATGAATTATTTATGATGTGACTTATTCATTCCATTAAGTGGGGATTACTTTGATGATGTGTAATTTATCACACATTAGAAGCTGTGTGAAAGTATTACAAAGGAGGTGGAATGTTTGAAAATCCAAGCACATTGCTCTGTGAGTGGAGTGACGCAAACAGCAGTTTAACCTTCAATATCGAGACTTATTTGTCATAGTGTTTTTTCTTTTCCTTTTTTTCATTCTGTTGTTGGTTTCACACAATAATGAGAGAAGGGTTACCATAGCAATGGTAAGGAAAGAGCTACCTTGAGTTCTGAGTGGATTTTACCATCATTGAATGAAATGAATTCCACTTTTAAACCCATAGACATGCAGAAACCAGAACCCAGAACCAACCAGATACAGTAAATCCTAGCAAGGAAAATGGTTGAAAAACACCTCTTTATACACCTATTGTATGAAGTAGTCAGTTCATCCGTAGTACCACAAAGACCATTATTGAATGTAGACGTAAAGGTACCTGGGCTGTTCAATTCTGGCCCTTAAGGGCTGGGCTGTTGAACCTGGGCTATTGAACCTGGGCTGTTCAATTCTGGCCCTTAAGGACCAAAGCACTGCAACTGTCCTTTTCACTTCAGTAGTTACCTGATCAAATAATGTCAGTGATTGACCACAGAGTTCACTCACCTGGTGTCCCTATTAAATGAACATGAGTTAGTCCCTATTAAAAGGACATGAAATGTCAGCAGTGGTGTGGCCTTGTTAGTCTGTAATTGAATAGCCTTGCTATAAAAGATGAGCCATCTACAATCTGCAATCTACACAAAGTGTTTCAGCATAATACTATATATGCTGTGTAAGAGCATTTACACAGACAAGACATACAACGAGATATGCATTCAAGAGTAGACTTGAATGTTGTTATTTCAATACGTATGCAGACAAATTCACATATAAAGAAAGGGGTTTACAGGCTTTTCCATCTACTGTACGTATCTGCTCTTGAGAACTCATTTTGTTAGCAAAGTTTGCTAATGCCTCCTGGTACCAGCAGCATCCATGGAGTGGAACTAGGTTTTAAAAACACATTAGGAATATTTTTTATTTTTGTCTCCTTATTAGCATTGGCTAACATGGGGCCATATTTCTAAATCAAGCCACTCTGGAACAATTCAATGTCTTTATCCATCTCCATGCCCTGTTTGAGCAACAGTAAAGCTCCACATTGACACATAACCGTTCTGATAATGATGTATCTTTCATTCTATCCATGTCTCACCATAATCATCATCATCATCAGTTCTGCCCATCTCAGAAACACATACATTACAGTCATCATAGACACTGTACTGTGCCCCACAGGCCAGGTGACCACACTTTACAACACTTCACCAACATTACCATCTCTTACTCTTCCCACGATATCCTACAGTGTCTATTCACAAAGATAATAGTACCCTGGAGGAGCTCCAACCACGACCAAAGTGTATTTTAAGCCTGATGATAATACTTTTCTGATTTACTACCTAGGTTTCTAAGAAGCGGGGCAGAAACAACCTCTCACAGAGATCCCGCAAACCTGCAATCATTCCGTCAATATGATGGCACTCAACTCCTAGGATCTGGCCAGCATTCTCCAGGTTCAGTCCCTCGCTTTCTCTCATCTTCCACAAAGAGGACTTGCTGCTAATTATACCCTTGAGTGCAGCTGGATAAATCTTTCGGGTGTACCAGGAGTTGCTGTCGCAAAAGTGGGAAGTTCCAAACAAGCGCACCAGTCATCATAGCGTGACTCGGGGTGCAGCTTGCTTCTATCTCCCTTCAGTTGAATGCGCTCTGTTTAACTGAAAGCCTAATTCACTCTGTTTTGGAGAACAGAGCAGTAGGCGCCATTTTGATGCCACAAAATAGCGTAAATATTCTTGTGTGACTTCCATGCCAGGGCGGTAATATTATGTATAGATTTAGAATGGAAATGCACATATGATGTTCAAGAGGCAACCGTGATTCAATTGTATTCCTAATTCTTAATTTGATATAACATCCACCTGATACAATTTATCTTTGCTTTCCTGTAATGCTAGAATGTCACCCAATGTCTGCATCGGAGCTAAAACCTTATAAGTCAACCAATACATCCTCTGTGGAACCAACAGAGACATTTCTCATGTTAGACACATCGAATGAGACCGAATACGCACGCACGCACACACGCACGCACACACACACTCACCTGCAGTGTCTGTGCACTCCTGCCACAGTCTCGATGATGGAGCACTCGCCCTCGTTCAGACAGAAGGCCAGGTCCTTGTCATCTACGCAGGGCTTGAACAACTCTGAACGCAGACTAGGGGATGTGGGGGCCACTGTGAGAGAGGGAGAGAGTATGTGGTTACTACAAATGACAGAAAACATTTATTGGGGGCAGTTTGCATTGGAAAATAAAGAGACAGAAACTGTCTTTCTCTCACTCAACGAAATTGAGGAAGAGCAGAAAAGCTAGAGAAACAACTGTCAAACTGTTTTGCATTTCCAGCTGAATAATGCTATCCTTTTTGCACTGTTTATGCTAATTTTGCCTGACTCCTATTTTTACCTTTCACCTACTGTGTACTTCAACCTGGATAATTACTTGATTTGGCCCATAATTATAGTCATGATATTGATAATACTGTACATTTTATTTGTAAAGCGCTTTTCAAATGAACAATGTCAAAGAGCATAGAATCATGATCTACAATCATAGGTGACCCTTCACAGAGAAGCACAAATGAAGAGGTTCTGGGGCTTTTGTTGGCAGGAAGACCACACTAGCAGGTGTAATTATGACACACCGGGTCTAAGTCAATAGGCTAACAGAGAGCAGCTAAATGGGCACTGATGTTTCCATGTTAGTCATCAGGTTACAGCTTCTATGGTAGATGCATCAACGAATAGGTCTGCAAGGGAAATGTATATCTGTTGCATGGAAATAAATTCAAGGTAATGCAATATTTCACTGAAGGCCAGTCGGTACCACTAGGCATCATTAAGTAACGGGTACTTACTTAATGATGCCTATTTTGGTGTACTGTAAAATCCTGGTCCCCCCCGCAAGGTTGAATCGCAAAAATGATAAAAAATGATAGAAAATAATCCGTTATTTTAATCCCCATTTGGGTTTTATGCTAACTTGCTCCCCCCCCCCCGATAACACATTGATCCAAAACATTGACTGGACCGACTTCTCCGATTTCTTGTGCGCCCACAACGAGATATCAATACTATCTACCAATGACAAAAAATCATTAGCCTAGCCTACTTATAATCAAACATAAAACCCAAATGGGGATTAAAATAACGGATTATTTTCAAACCAATTCAACTTTTTTGTTGTGGTGAATTTCGCAGACCAGTGGGCTTGTTGAGAGGCTACAAATGTTGCGAAGTAGACACTGATTTGAGAAAAGTTGAAAAAAAAATAAAACATTAGCTCTCTGTTTGCAAAAGGAAGTAAAGACTCAACGTTGACTGCATGGACCCATAGTGCTAGCCAGCCAGAATAGGGGGAGGGAAAATGTGTGTGTGTGTGTGTGTGTGTGTGTGTGTGTGTGTGTGTGTGTGTGTGTGTGTGTGTGTGTGTGTACTGTACAGTATGTGTATAATCAGCGTGATTGTCTGGCACCGGGTTGGGGCCCTAGCAGGCTCAAGAGACCGGCTGTGGAGGCTCTAGTTAGCTAGTGGGGTAATGACCAAGTCTGTTGAATTATTGAATGTACCAGAAAGTATTCTTTTTTTTTTACCACGTAATTCATTAATACATGCCAGAGGAAACAGGGCCGTAAAATGAACTGTTGTTGAATGTTTATGTGTAAGCATAGGGGAATAGTGAAAGGTGATGCACTGGCATGTTGATTTAGTTTCTGGTGCTGCTCTTACAGTCTGACCCTGCCTTGCTCTACTGATGGTAGCATGGCCGCTGTGCACAGCCACTGCTGCAATGCAGGTATTACACCAGCCATGTTTGCACAGCTGCACACACACAAATGCGCGCACACGCACACACACACACACACACACACACACACACACACACACACACACACACACACGTCTATAAGCCACATTGGATTCGATTGACTGGTGTTCTGCTCGCTATCTCAGCAATACAATTAGATGGACATCTCTGATAAATGCATTTACGTTTCTGTCAACATTGACACCCTAGCATTCCATTAGCGCTATCTACATTATCACTTTGTCTGAGCGTGACAGTCGTATGATCACCCTGCTTTAAAGCAGGCTGTGCCTAGTGCCTAGTCCCACTCTCCTATGGGACCACTCTCCTGTCGACCAACGCCCTGCGAGATGGAGCTTGGTCAGAATGAAAGGATCATAATCCCTCTGTTGTATCAGAATGTCCAGATCAATCTGTTTGTCGGTCTCTGGTATTGATTGATAAATCTGGGGCCTTTGCGTGAGATCTGAAAAATGATGACAGATCGGTCGGAACACAGATAGAGATGTGTGTGGAACACCCAGGGCCTCCTACAGCTCTGGGAACTTTCTCTATGAGTCTACAATCACTGTATTTATACTGCCTGGCTTGAACAGTCACCTCACAATATAGCATTGTAAGACATTCGTTACTCATATCCCCTTTTTACAGCCTTAACAAATGCATTTACATCGCCCACTATCACACAATGCATTATAAGACCTGTTCTCAACAGTTCATGTATGACTGTCTTTACGATCATTCAAAGGGTGCATTCACAGATAAGTATATCAATAATGCATTAGCCACAGTGGTTACTGTGCATGTTCAGACTCTTGGTAGGCATTTATCATGGCATGTGGCTCCTTATACAATGCAGAAGTTAAATAGATGCATTAATAATGTAGTACGCACAGGCAGCTCATAGAACTTGTCACAGTACCTTACGATCTGAAGCTTTTCACAGTCCTGATTGTCAGCGACTGAATGGAAATACGCATGTGTTTATATATTCAGCAGACTCAAGAGTCTGTCCAGGTTGCATTGTTAAGTAGGCCTCAAAGTCTGAGACGACTGCTTTCGTCTTGCAGGTTTTAAAAGACAGTGGACTACTTATCTTGTTTTATTAATTCAATACCTTCCCAAGACAGGGTGTTCAAAAGGTTATCTATTTCAGACGTTACTTCAGGAATAGAAAATAGAACACAATTCTCCCCATGGTATAAGTGTCTGAAACTATTATTGTCTTGTTTCACCACCTAGTCTATCCCAGCGACCTCTTTAGATGCTCATCAGAGTTGACCAACATTTATACCGACCTACGGTGCGGTAATAGACTAGCTCTGTTCAGGTCACCAAGGTTCAGGAAGCTGGTCAATGCGTTTGTAGGCAAAGAGGCGATTGATGGAACCCCCTAAGCTTCCACATTGTGTGTGTAGGGTGTAGGGGGCAGTGTTCAATGAATTAATGAAGATGAAAATCGATGCTCCGGGATTCGGGGAAGCGCTTATGAATTGGTCTCATTGCTAAAGAGTTTATTAAATCCACAACGGACAGGTCTTGGGGGACACACTTGCCGCTACATGGCACACATACGGTCGGCCTCGAGGCCAACTCTAGTATTGACAGGTTATTTAAACAGAACGGAGAGTGAATGCTTAAGAGGACTGACCTCCAACATTTAGGCTAATTAACTGTGCAGCGTGATAATGATTTTTTTTCTCTGACTTAAAATTGTATTTCCCCCACTCTCACACACGACAAATCCCCCCCCCCTGCCCCCTCCCCCTCCCCCCTCTTCAACAAGGATCAATGGATTAATCTATACATGAATATTCATAGTTGTTCAGAGGCATACTTGAATCGCTGAATCGTTGAGATTTTCTTTCAGAAATCTGGCATGTCAGCTTCTTAAAATTAGCCTTGCCTTGTCTTACTTATGTACAACGCTCTGTAGATAGGTGGGACCTTGTTTCACTGTTATATATCAAACTGTCATCATGTCATCACCACAGGACTTGGCTTAGACTCCATCTTCCTTTCACTACAGCAGAATTAATCAATTATTCTTCAATTCTTCAATTCATTCTTCAAGAAAAAGACAAGTGTGGGGCTTTCTTAGATTACCACCTGTGGTCCTCTGTGGCTTACTTGGTAGAGCATGGCGCTAACAACACTTAGGTTGTGGATTTGATTCTTGCTGAAATGCTGAAATGTATGCACTCATTGCAATGTAAGTTGCTTTGGATGAAAGTGTCAGCTAAATGGCATATATATGTATAAACATATTGACTGTCTTTCAGAAGACTTTGCTAGTTCTGTTTTTCAACAAAAAAAATCATCACCTTTCCTACAGTCTATTTCAGACTTCCACTCCATGCAAACACCCCCCCCCCCAAAAAAAAAACACTACGCATCTTTTAACAACTGCATGAAGATGTGTCATATGTTTTTGTCCCTCTCTTTACTCTCAAAGATAAGCTAGCAGGATTACATTAGATACAGTAAATTAGGCTAGCAGGATGGCATTAGATATAAGATAGGCTAGCAGGTAAGAAGAGCTAGCAGGATGGTATTAGATACAGTAAGGTAGGCTAGCAGGTAAGATAAGCTAGCAGGATGGCATTAGATACAGTAAAACAGGCTACAGTAGCAGGTAAGATAAGCTAGCAGGATGGCATTACATACAGTAACACAGGCTAGGAGGTAATACAAGCTAGCAGGATGACATGAGCTATGCTGTGATGTTGGACAATGACATGACTGCACCTGTCCCTGTCTATGCTAACCATCCTCCTCATACACTGTACCTGCGACTGTATGAATGGAGACTTAAGGTGTTGATTTGTGGATTGTGCAATACTTTGATCAGCCATTACAGAAGCCTCACAGTGAAAGCACCTCTGCAGACTCTCCTATTAGGAACTGCAAACGTCGCAAAGAGCTAATATATGACAGCTGCGTTGGGAGCATGATTCATCTGGGTTCACTTTGAAATTAACTGCATTTTTATACAATCCACACTTTTAATTCCCCTGGATAACTTTCAAGGGATCAATTGGCTGAGGGATCACAAATGGACCATTCCTACGAGATTGACGACAGAAATAGAATGGGCATGCATAGTTTTTTGGCAGAAACATGGCTAGTGTAGATTCAGTAGCCATCAACATCTGAGAGGGTAGAGTTAAGATGACCAAAAGGCCTCTTTTTCCACAACATCAAAATGATCCTGTGTGTTAGATTCCCTTAAACCTTCAGATTATGTCTTACTTGTGGATGAAATGTTAAGACAAATATTCCATCCACAAGACTTAAGAGTCTAATGAGGAACAGAATTGAGACAACAAAGGATCATTTCAATATGGGAAAAAAAACTCTACCTTAAAAACTCTGGCCAACTGGCCCCTGATGACCACCGTTAACATCTAGAAAGGTTCTCCAGTTGATGAATAGTAGCTACCAGATACTTCCTCTCCCCTGTCATCTTTGTCTCACACTCATCAGATAAAGGCTGACCCCAGACCATTATGAATAGAACAAGGACTTTCATATCCATAAAGAATAAGATGTCTATGTCTATGGGGATGGTCAATGTCAGATAACTTACACTCATTATGCTCTCTCTTACTTTAAATTCGCACTGATCAGATGGAATTCACAATTATTTAGCACTGTGATTATCATCTAATGTCGCTAATGAAATTACCACTTATTTTTATATTTACAATAATTCTGCGGTGTGGGAATGCGTTATTTTACCATTCCATAATAGACCAGCCCATTTCATCTTACATAATGATTGATTATCATGGTGCATTGTAACCCACTGAAATCTGCTCAAATGCATGAGAAGACCCTTGTTCACTTTCAGTTTTGTTTTGGAAAATGACACATCGACTATTGCTTCAGCAGGATTAATGAACATTTTCCGCTCAGCTCCTTCTACTGGGTTAATATCCCCACGGTGTTGTGTCGTTCCGGCTTACACATCATATGGCTGCTTCCACAACAAGCTAAATCTATCATACTGGGAATCTTTCAACAAAAGATAAACACAAACACAATAATTAATGTGTTCCACATTATGTCTTGTGTAATGACAATCACGCCAATTGCAATTACTCACTAGGGGATAGCGTTTCCGCCTGTGTGTATGCTGTCCACATCATTAAACACCTGGATTTGATTGATTTGCTGAAAATTGTAGAGCAGATTCTACCTTGATTTACGAATCTAACATTGATAATACAAATGTTTAATTCATAAGGGATTAAGAAAACAACATTCACAAATCCATGAGGAAATGTGTCACATATCCACTTTCCCCAGCATATGTGAGTAATTCCTTCTTTCATCAAGGTTTGTCCTTATGTCATCCAATATCTTTTCGTAAACATGTGAATGCATAATTCATTGTTATACACTCAAGAAAACAAACAGACAGATATATACAGTACCACACATGCACACACACACACACACTCAGAACACAAAAATGCATTCCCATTTACATTTGTACCATTTTCCTGAACGGCTACCTATTAATGTGCTCATTAGTGTGCTTGTGGTTGTGCTTGTGCTCATTCACAAGGCTGTGGGGAAAGAACTGCCTCTGTTTACAGCCAGGCACATCAAAGGGAGCCCCACGTGAGGGAGGGTCCTCCGAGAGCACTGTGTCTGCTTTCCCATCATGCACCACTTTCACCGTTGTCAACTGAAGAGAGCTATAAGACATAGAAATGCCAACTGCTTAACAGGTAGCCATTTTGGCACCAAGCTCAACCTGAGTGTCTGTCAGAACTCATTCAGAGTGATAGAACATAGATGTTGTTTGTCTGATACTGTATGTTAAATATGAAGTGGTGTTACAACAGGGGTAGTTATGAAGCTGACAGTTATCTTGACTGGCAGATGACTATAGCCTATGGTGGTTTATCATTTTGATAAACCCCTGAACTCCCTCTGAATGTTAATAATGAATGAAATTATAATGTTACATATACCTCAGGCAAAGCAGCCATAATTCCAGATGTTTGGAATGATAAACGTTGCCCTCTGTGATAAGCTAATCACCACAGATGACATCCTTTAGACAGTTGGGTAATCACCCCTACCATAACACTCATTCCGGGCTGCATTGTGAGTGGAAAACAAATATGTCTGATCCCTACAGATACATTCTATGACCTTATATAACGTTAGCTTCCATGGATGCTAGTGAGTAAATTGGACCTAATTGCACAAAAAATGGCACCTCTCCACGCCTATGAGCAAAAGCTTTCATTGAAATGATGGTACCATCAAACTTTAATGAGGAGGAATATAAAAAAAACATGTAAATCACACCGTTTGAATTTCAGACTTAAATTAGCAACCATACATCCTGAATGAACCTTTAAAAATTAACCTGCTCCCAAAGTGCACTGACCTCCTGAGCTCTGGTTGCACTACTCAAAGTCACCAAGCTGATGTAACTGACAGCCCTGTAGAACCCCCAACCCCTTATCCCTCAGTGTGTCAGGGACAAGTGGAGTTGACCTGAGGGACAGGTGTTTAAAGGCGACAGTCACCCCTGTCAGCAGGTTTGAAGGACACAGGGGCACATACACACATAGGGCACATTGACGCACACACGCATACACACACACACACACACACACACACACACACACACACACACACACACATGCAGGGCGGGGGCCTTGGTTACAGTGACAGCCCTATGATGTGCCCTCGGAGGCACATCTGTCATTCAGCTTTCCCTGTCCTTCACCCAAAACTCTTCAAACAGTCAACAAGGAAGGCCTGGAAGAAGCCTGGAGGCAAGGTACAGAGTAATATGTTACAGTGCTCCCATATGAAAAAGAAATGCATTTTAAGCAATAATAAATTAAAAGTATTACCAAAAAAAGATGTCTTGCTTAATTGCAAGAAATAACCAGCAAGTATTGATTGTTATCAAATCACATAGTGAATACAAAGACAGTATATCAGTGGAATCCTATACAATATTGGACTATAAAACAAAAAACAAAAAAAATTCAAACCCAGACCATGATGGAAAGAGTAGGGCAGAAGCAAATATGCTCTGAAAAAGTTTTGATTCGACCAACACTAGATACTCCCACTAGTTGCTGTTTGAAGTTGCCCCTAAGGAGGACAGCTAATAAATTATTCGCCCACTCTGTGAGCTTGTTTTTCTGACTCAGTGGCTGTAACAAAGACCACGACTCCTCAGAAGTTAAAAGTTTAACTCATTGTATGGCATGGAATGGCCAAAGAGACCAAGGGGGTGATTGTTACTGCATCGAGACAGCCCTGAGCGGTTTACTCTGCTCAGAACAAACCTAAGTGAACCCGAATTTTAAAAGTGCGGAAGATGGTGATTGTAAAGCATTGGAGTAGTATTCTTACAATGTATTCCTCAGCTATTTGGTTAACACACAACAGCAATACTTTAGCTACTTCCAGAAAGCAACTGTTAAGGGGAATACTAGCTACTTTGAAAAAGTGCAAGTCTTAGCAAGGATTTAGATGAGAAGGATAATTAACTTGCTGTGGAAAGTTCCACTTCAAGTATCAGTGCGTGAAATTACTTCAGTTTGATTACCGCAATCGATTGACAAACACTGATGGATTCCAGAGAGTCTCAGGATAAGAGGATGGTAATTGTTAGGTGAACCAATTCCAACACTCCAAAAACCAAACTAAAATAATAATGGAATGGGGCCACAATAGGTAATTGAGAGCCATTCTAAAACATTGTTTCAACATACTGTGGCCCAGTATGTGGTGCTGCAGACTCCAGACTTGTGTCGCCCTATGGCAGTACAGGTTCCACCCATTGTCTCATTCCTATCAGTCTCCCCTCGTATGTCTCTCATTCCTACTGTCTAAATGAATTAAACATGCTGAAGGGGAACGGAAAAGCCGCTCTTCAAAAAACACTCCTTCTGCAGTGCTCATGGGAATTTCATTGGGATGAGACCAACAGTCCCTCTTCAATTGAACTTCCTGCTCTTAGCAAAGGCATTCAGAGAGGAGGTCATAGGTCATTGTCAACCTTGCTTCTTACAATCATTGAACAGTGTATCGTCACAGAACATTCTGAATTCAACCTCCACTGCCCCCCCCCCTTTGTTTCCCTGTAGAACCTCTCCACGGTGGACTGGAGACACAGTCATGGAAGCAGATCTGTCTGTCATTCATGAGCAGTGAAGGGAACACTTGTGTGCAGGGACAAGGGCCTGTAATGTGTACATCACAATATGCCTCTGGGTGGAACGCCTTTGATTAATACGTCTGCTAGGAATGCTATGCATCAGAGGAAACTATTTGTTTTGTTTACACGGCCATCACTCCGCTGCAGCATTTTTGTCTGTCAGACTCAATGCTTTCAAATGTTCTCAGAGAGAGGCCAACAGGAGGCATTGGGATGAATGTAGTTGTGGTAGCACTTTCTCACACAGCTGACATTGAAGTAACAAAGTAAATGCTTGCTAACTATTGGAGCTTATTAAACTACAATTTATACTATGTGCTTCTTCGTTTGAAAAGGAATGTCTAAGAATTTACAGGAGTCGTGTTCGTGTTTTTGTTCGAAAAAAAATTGCAGAGCAAATACTGATAAGTGGTTTAAGACATATTTAAGGTCCGAGGGCGACAATTAAGTCTATATGTCTCAAGCAGGGCTACTTCATCACAAGAGCATGTTTCCAAATCCCCTTCATTAAAGTATATGTGCATACCACAATGTGAGTTTGATTGATATGAGCCCTAAGCTTTTTGGATCATCGAGCACTTTCCAGCTCTTGTTCATGATCTCTCAAGATTCAAGATTCAAGATTCAAAGATTCAAAGTGTTTATTATCATATGCACAGTAGAAAACATGTTTTCTACCAATGTAAAATATACAATACTAAAGAATATACAATATATACTAAACAAATGTACAAGACAGCAAAATTTAAGGCATAAAATAAAATAGCAGCAATAATAATAATAAAACAGTGCAAATGTAGCAGTGCAATTATGCAAACTGGAAAGTTCAGTTATTGAGGTAGTACGGTTATATTAATCTCCTATGGGTTGTTTAGGAGTCTGATGGCAGTGGGAAAGAAGGAGTTCTTCAGTCGATGTTGCGATGTTCTTTTTTTGGGGGGGGGGAATTTAGCATTCACTATAAAAAAGAAGACAAACCTTTTACTGAAGTATTGAAGCGCTGCGGCTGGAATTTGAACTTGAGAAAAAGGTACTCTTAAGAAAGGTACCTTAAAGGTATGAAGCATTGCAATATGCAACTCCGTGACGTGATGTGCTTTGGGATCATCGAGGCTCAGAAATACAATGAGTTCCACAGTTGAAAAGATTGTAATGTAAATTCTCCTGGAGTGAGTCATTTAGGAACAGACTGTCGGAGCGCAAATATATGCGTATTCAAGATGGGATCTTATCTCCTTTTGGAAAAGATTATCATTATTGAAAGCTGCCAATGCTTTTAGAGAACTGATTGGATCATGACAATGCATGCTAGTCTGATTGTAATGCTAAAGCATGATTTGTGTGTGTGTATGTGTGGTGTGCTGCAAGTTTGTTCTTGTGCATGTGTGTGTGTGTGTGTGTGTGTGTGTGTGTGTGTGTTTGTGTGAACCCCGCTGATCCGAACTCATAAATCACTTTGCACCAGTAATGAGAACCTCTGTGAAGACTGCGGCACCCCATCCTCCTCTGCTCAGCTATCTGTCTCCCCTTATCCACACACACACACACACACACACACACACACACACACACACACACACACACACACACACACACACACACACACACACACACACACACACACACACACACACACACACACACATGGCACTGAGATGCTAAACAGGTCCCCAGGCTGGAGGGCAGGCAGGCATGCCCTGCAGGGGCATCAGGGTTAAACAGGATCATACCGCTTCAGCCCCAGTCTTAAGTCCCCCAGTCCCCAGCAAGCATCCTCCCCAGGCCCAGTGTCAGTCATCCAGTCCCTAGCCCCAAGTCAGCAGTCTCTCTGTGGCATTGGTGACAGCCTCACCAGGGGTCCCCAGCCGTGACCTTTCTGTTGTTCTGAGCTTGTCAGCCTGATTGGATCACACCTGCCTTCTGCGCAGAGGTGGCGCGGAGGCTCAAGGCTGTAATCCTATTTTCGCGACGACTCCTGGAGTCTGGGGCTAGTCGCTTTGCCACCCAAGTCTTTGTCAGTGGGGGAATTTGTTGTGACTGTTTTTGGGGTGTAATGACGAAGCACTGCTGTGAGGCTGAGAGGAACCCAAAGAGATTCCTGGAATGTGTAGGAAGGCTTTGATTTGGCCTTGCACACACAGCCTGTAGCACTGGGCTTAATCACTTAGTCAACAAGCCCTGTATTTAGTGCACAAGTACTGGGCTGAAACGAAAGCCTGCACACCCTGTGGGTCTCTCTTACCAGGTGAACACATGGGGCTATAGATTGATTAACCCCTCAAGATTTTGGAGATAGATCTGTAGACTACACCTGTCTTACAGAATGCTCCTCTGGACATTTAAGAGCCCTTTCCAAAAATGCCCTGCAATTATATCAAGTCTTCGAAGTCTTTGTTGATGTGGTGTTTTTCTTTTCCACACCAAAAATAACTCCACACTCAACTCCTGGCAAATCTGTACACGTAAATCAGAGAGCTACAGTACATGCTCAACCTGGCAACCCTGTACTCGCGTCAAGGATAGGAGAGCTGCAACCTGGCAACCCTACAAGTACATAATGAATAGGAGGGCTACCTTAACTCAACCTGGCAACCGTGCACATAGGCCAAAAAATCTGAGGGCTACCCGCGTGGCCACACTGATCTGAATGGTCACACTGGAGTAAACTGTGTCAGTGGGTCCTAATACCAGCCCTATCCGTGCCCATGCCCCCGGCGCCATATGCCGGGAGCCCTGCCAGGGGAAGGAGCAGGCGCCGCCGCTGGCGGAATCTGCAGATGCGGAACTTCTCTGCCCACCCGTCCGCTCATGCATATTAAACCCCCAGCCACCTGCTCCTCGTACATCACACCCTGCTTTCTGGCTCCCAGGAATTCTAATCAAGCCTGCGACAGGAAGCCACTCTCTGGTGCGCGTCGGTGAATCATTTGCCAGCCCCTCTGCTGAAGAAAAAATAAATAAAAATAAAAGAACAAAAAAAACCCTGTTGGATTCCTCCAACTGCCCAGAGAAAATGGAGGGAGTCACAGATGCCTGCTCAAGAGAGAGAGAGAGAGAGAGAGAGAGAGAGAGAGAGAGAGAGAGACAGACAGAGAGAGAGAGAGAGAGAGAGATACAGAGAGAGAGACAGAGAGAGAGAGAACTCTGTGGTCTCTGTTATCTTTTCACTTGAGTTGCTGTGCTCTCTCACTCTGCACTCATCCTCTCAGGTGTACGCTATCGCTCACCACAATCTCATCCGGCGTAATGTAAGTGGATCGGCGAGAGAAAAACACAGAGAGAGAGGGGGGGGGTGGGGGGTGGGGGGTGGGGGGGGGGGAAGCGGGCAATCCAAATTACAGCTTCACTGATGATAATTATAAACGCATTGGGATGACGCATCCCAGGCTACTGAGAGATTCCATTCATCAGGCATTGATTCGAGGGCTGACTGAGAGAGAGCCCTGCACAAACCCAACTTTCTCTGGGCTTTTTCTCTCTTGTTTGATCTGCCGGGGGAATCACACATCATGCATAGCGATGGGATGGGGCTGCCGTGTAGAAAGCATAACAAGTCATCTCCAATTCAAATTGCGGTAGGACATGGGGCAAGAAAGGCGGCCTCGCCGTTAATGCGAAAAATTGAATTTCAAATGACTGTTTATGACCCAGTCTGTAAACACATCTGCATATATATCACAACATTGATCATATTCAAACATGAACTACATCTGAACCCGTTTCTGAGCTGGGTCGCCGAAAGAACGCCCCGTGTTTTTTTTTTTGAGGGGGGTAACACCTTGTTTTGCAAAGATTAGGCCTAAATATAGATGAGACGAAAGCCCTGCCCTCACCCTGCCTTGTCTGGTTGTCAGTTTGTGCTGCCGCTGCATATCCTCGACAACCCCAGAGGATGAATATTTCATTGGGGTTTTTAAATATAGCCCCTTCTAGGAGACGCTTGCAGACTGAGACGTGGGTTGTACTTCCTCGACAGGAGTCAGGGACTGAGACAGATGGACAGACAGTAGAGATCGGGTAGAGAGGGCGGGCGTAGGGGGCAAACGTTGATGGTGAGATCCCATCATCCTTATCTTTCTATCTTTCTGTGTTAGGAGCATTCCAGTCCCCACAGTAGATCAATTACCCCATAACAAGATTTGACCCATGCTGCCTTTCTCATGCGCACTCACATTGAAGTGAATAAAAGCCTTGAGGAAGTGGTGTTATAAAATGCTTTTGTCAACAACACTGCATCCATTTTTTATTGAACAGGAACACGGACACACATGTATCTAACGTATAGAGTAGTTGGTGTGTGTGTGTTGTCTGTGTGAAAACACACCATTACAGTGCAACAAAATACCGGTCAGAATTTTAATGTAGAGAGAGTGTGGTAAGAGTGCGTACGTTTGTTGGAAATTTGCCACCTCTGGTCACCACAGCAACATTCAGTTGTACAAACAACAACATCGTCCCTAATAATAACATAACCCCCCTAAATGGACTTGCAGTGTTGGACATTAGCTGTTGTGTTTCTGCATGTGTGCACGATTCGAAGAGGCAGCCACCAGAGACAGAAAGGCACATGTTTACATGCAAACCCAGGGTCAGGTAGGACACTCCATTTTAGATTGCGCACACCTTAAACAGCTAAAATGGCCAAACTTAAAATGTTCACATGGCGATATGATGTCAACAAACAAGTTGACCAAACAATAACAATCAGGATTAAGAAGACATTGACAGTTAACCATACCATGGCATATAGTAGAGTATGTATGTATGTATGTATGTATGTATGTATGTATGTATGTATGTATGTATGTATGTATGTATCTACTGTACTGTATCTACTGTATGTACGTACGTATTCATGTATGTACACACATACACACACACACTGTACTTTTAATTCTTCGTTGCATGTAATTGGCTGAGCAAACAATGGGTGCTGGTAATGGTATGTAACTCAATGAAAAACATGATTGTTCCCACAGTTTATGAACACTTTTCTGCCCATCCTTTTTAATGAGTCGGTGTTCCCGATGAGGAGTTTATCATCTCACTCTATCAGAGATAGGACTCCAGATGAGCAGTGTATCAAAACACTCTAGTAGAGCAGGGACTCCTGATAAGGAGCGTATCAACAAATCAGAGTGTTCGGAAACCTCACAGAAAAGGATCTGGGAGCTCCCTAAAAAGAGGTGTGTTTCAAAACACCATCGTACGGGTGCTCACAACTCTCATCATGTCATGTTTCAAAGCATTTGGATATACCAGTGAAAAAAACGTGATTTAAGCGTTTTAAACTGCTGGCAGCTTAGTTGGAACCAGTTTTTAGGTTTCGCAAAACTTTCCTTTAAAAATGTAGATGGAAAGAAAGAACAGATAGCTTTTGCCTGGAGTGATTAATGCACTGTGATTCAGTCTGACGTTAAGAAACTGGAGGAGTAGGTACAGTTCCTGTAGTGATGCAGAATGAATATTTCTGCTGCAGAAGGAGGATACTTTAACTTACTGGTTTTAACCCTATAGAATGATTTTTTTGTTTTTATATTTAAAGTGGTAATTGGGTACTTACTTAAAAGGTAATGGGTAAAACCATTATTACCTGATAGTTGCATATTCATTACACTCGCTGTTTCTTTCAGATTCACTGACTCAAGCACATGACGTGTCAATTAGTACCAGGTACTGTAGATACTGAATTAATTGAGGTAAGTACCAGAAAGTGCCCTTTGTTTACCACATAGTTACCACACAAATACCAGCTGAAACAGTGTTGTAAAATGTGTTTTTTTCAAAGTCATTTCGAAAAATGTTGATTTGTACAAAGTCATTGAGTGTGCCTAACTTAATGATGCTTGTTGTTTTGATGGTGTAGTGTACCTTTAATGTATTTGTAAAAAAAATATATGAATCTTTAATTGTTTCTAGAGAGCTCAAGAGATGGACACATGTACAAGACTTTAAAGCCTTTTGCTTTTGTCTCAGTGATATAAAATTCATGCAAATGTAATGTCATGGCTATTGTCTTAAGAGCACTGAACCTTTCTGCTTATCAAATATACATTTGAAGTTTCCCAGTGTATCACTTAATTTGCCAGCAGAATTTTCCACCAGTGTCTGCAAGTAACAAAGCTAATGGTGTTTAAGTGCACCGCCTCATGTTAAATGTGAGGTAGACAACTTTCTCTACATTTTCTTAAAAGCAAAGAAGATGAACCCTAAATGTTGGAGCTATTTCAATAATCACAGTGACATTTCAGATGAGGAACCTCTCTAGTTGTGTGTATTAAGCCTGCCTACGTACATATAAGATCACATCAGCTCATTTATTTCAAAGATTCGCATAGTACACATAAATGCAGAGGTAAGGGGAGTTAAGAAGGTAATTAAATCCTGAATAAATTCTATTCAATGCAACATTCATTTGATTGCTTTGGTATGTACTGTACAGTATGCAAGGATTTGTGAAATGAATATCAATAATCAAGAAAATAAGATCATATAATATATAATAATATATATAATATCTGCCATTTAGCTGACGCTTTTATCCAAAGCGACTTACATTGCAGTGAGTGCATACATTTTTCAGTATATATGGTAGAGTAGGAAACAGGAAACAAAGCAGGAAACAGCAGGAAACAAACCCACAACCTAAGCGAGGATCATAAAAAGTTTTATAAAATCTAAAGGCTGTATGTATGTACTTGCATTAAAGCACTGCATTTTAGCTTGAAAGCAGAAATGCAAGGGCAATGCGTAAAAGGTACATCTGGATAGCACACCATGTGGGTTCCTGGAGACACATCTGCTCGTCCTGTGATGATGAAGCTCTATCTCGGGCCTAGATGCTATTGACATGCATTGTGTTCTATCACCGAGTGCCCCCTTTTGACATTGCTGATGAGTGAAATGGTGAATTGGCAGCCCTCACCACTACTTGAGGAAAACAACAAGAAAAATGTGCCAGTGCACTTTAGTCAAAGTAAGGAGAGGCAGTTTAGTAGGCATCTCTGCTGTAGGCAGCTTCGTCTTTTCAGCTCATGAGGGTGGAAACAAGCGCATAGACCTGTATGGACAAAACTTGAATATAATCATCATTACTAGCACACCGATAGAGAGGCTGTAGATTAGAAATATGAGTCAGCACATATTATAAGGAAGAGTGTGTTTGAAGTTAATCATGGGCTGTTTGATTATAAAAAAAGCATGACGTTTCATCAGAACGGAAAGGCGGATAGGTGAATTTACACAAGAGGAGAGAGGGCGAGAGATGGAAGCAGGCATGAAAAGGGGTTAAAAAGGGGGTAGGCTTAGAAACCCTATTCCTGAAGATCTGTTGAAAATTACAGTATGTAGAATTGCACGAAATTACACTTACAGAGGATCATATTTTCCAGGTAGATAACCCCCCCCCCAATGTTAAACAGCTGAAATTCCACCGTTCCTGTGCAAAATCCCTTTTTTCTCTCGTATTTCTTGCGTCCCCGAGCCAAAAAGAACAAACTACGCAAATGCATAACTGTGCCATAACATAAACAGCATAGAATTTTGCTCCTTCATAACAGACTTGGATATAGAAATGCTTCAAGGGAAGGTGCCAATTAGAAAGAGCTAATGATGACTGTCTTGGCCGAATTGAATTGTTCCTCTAAGCAGGAAGTCCCTCTGCTGTGTATGATGATGCCATTTTGCTGAGTTTACCTTTATAGTACATTATCATCGACAGTATTGTCCGCCACAGTAATGAAACGTGTATTGACTTTCTCTTGTTAGCTGGTTGACCAACCATGGTTAGCTTGCACATGTTGTTGCCAAGACTGCCTTATGAGTACAAGAAAGAAAATGTATGAAGGGAAAAAAAACCCATAGAGCAGCAGTAAATAACTACCAACATTGACATTGATTGTCGCTAATGGTAGCCTTTCGGAGCTGACATGGTTATGTACTATGTTGTGACACCAGTATCATAGTGAGGTCAATGTTCATGTCACTGGTGTCACATTTGAGACTTTGTACCTCTAATTGCAGGGTGAACCATGGCCATCAAAGGCCCCATGATGAAAATGTGGGCGCAAACACATCTGTTCTGAGAAATGGTCCATATGTTATTGTCAAGATGGCTAGACAGTTATTTGATTAGCTTCAAAGGATTGGAGGTATGAGGGAAGAGACGTGCAGACTTTTTTGTTCAAACTCCAATTCACAACAGTGCCACACACACACACACACACACACACACACACACACATTATACATTCAAATTGTATATTTGAAATATATTTGAAGAAGTGCTTGAAGATTAGGCTGAGAAATGACCACAAGACACATTGTGTGGTCGCTCCAAAGAAATCGACACTACTCTGCCTCGTCTCAGTGGCAACCACAGCTACAACGTTGCAGCTTTGGCTAATCAGAGCAGCATGCATGCACACAGACACATAACACCCAGGCTTTCTGCAGCCATCAATTCACAGAGGTGTACCCCCCCCCCCCCCCCCCTCTCACTTCCTGCACCAGAGCCAATTCCTCCTCTGAGCTGATAGGCCACGCTCCGCTGCAGCCAATCCATATAATTAGCCCGTCAGCAATGTAAACCCCAGCTCGGACTTCAAGTCCATTTCAATATTTGGTGTAGACACCACAATGGCTTTATCAAACACGAGCGGCACACATTAATTTGATGAATTGTTCCTGCCTTCAACTCCCTGTGGGTTATCACTACACACTTATTGGCTAATGGTTACCATCTATTAGCCGAGCTCCTCTATTACTGGTGGAGCACCCCTTCCTCTGCCCTCCTATTGGCTGGATTTCTCTGTATCTTCCCCTCCCATGGGTTTTATGTTGCATTTGGTTTCTCATTACACATTAATAGCTAGAGAACCTATTCATGGGAGTTTAGGTATTAAGCGATGCGGGCAGAAAGGTGTACAATCTTTTTCACCCGGTGGTGGAGAAAGTATTGTTGGTTTTTTTCCTGCCAATTACGTGAGTTTAGAGACTGATCTCACACTGTGACAGCCCCAGTGATTGCCAAATCCAGAGACACTTCCTCAGAACTGCCACACAACAGACGCCGTGTCAAAGTGGCATCATGGGAGATGGTGAGGCGTACACCGGAGGGGAGGGAGGGGGGGGGGGGGCGTGGGGGGGGGGGGGGAGAAGAAGGTGAAGTGGGACGTGGGACAGCAAGCAGATAGGAGAAATTAGCCAGTGAAAACAAAGCCAACGAGGCGTGAAGGAGCCTCTCCACTCCTGTGTTTGGTTGCACGGTGGTGGTGGTGGCAGCAGCGGTGTCTCCTCATCCACAGTAACAACAGAACACCACTGGGGGGAGCGGGAAGGGCCATCTAGCGGTACTGTAATGGGATTCAGTGTAGTGTTTGTTTGTTTGCCTGTAGATTGGAGTGACACTCCAGGGGAATGGCAGGGGGTTCAGTGTTCCCCAATAGACGTCTAAATGAATGGCTTCACAAGGGGGATACATTACGACTCAAGTCAGGGGATCGCCTGTAGGAAAAGTGGAGAAGCGTAGACCTTTGGGATCGGTGTCAAGAGGGCATGTCTTACACGGGACTGCATCACCAAAGCCATTACAAGTTCAAAGCCATTACAACAAGGATGACTCCAATGCTTTGTGACCGATTGCTGCAGGGAGGGACGTCTATCAGGCAATAAACCACAACCCAAGGGTAACCATGCACGATTACACACTGTGTTACGATTTCAAATATCAGATAAAAAAAGCCAAGCGTACTGTTTGATGCCATGCTTTGAGATAGCGAGCATTGAGCAAGAGCACGCGTACACCAAAAACAAAACCACCCCATTGCTGTTGTTTTCCATTTTGTGTCGCTTTCTCAACCGTCATTAAGGGGCTAACAGAGCTGTTGATTTCAGGGGTGCCGGAGACCAAAACAAAAGGCTGGAGGCAGTTTATCTACCTCCTCATCATCATTACTGTTTTGATTACTCTAACCTTTTGGGGGCAGGTGGGGAGATATGTGCTTAATTACATCCACTGGGAGTATGGTTAACTTCACAGGCTGTTACGCCCTGAAATATACTCATGAGCTAGCTCCAAAAAGTCTCAGTAACATTTCCTCTGAGTATCCTCTTCAAGATACATTACATACATTTATTTAGATACATGGTCTTTCACATTGCATCTCCGACTACATTAACTTTTGTGTGGAGAACACCGTACCTACTAGGAGGATGCAGTATTTTTCCAACAACAAGCCTTGGATCCTCAATGACAAGAAGAGAGCCTTCAGGTCTGGTGACAAGGAAGAACTGAAGCGGGTGCAGAGGAAGCTCAAGGGGAAGCTGAAGGAGAGCAGGGACACCTACAGGCGGAAGATGGAGGACAGCCTGCAGGACAACACAAGAGAGGTGTGGAGCAGCATGAGGAAGATCACCAGCTACAAGCAGGCTAACGACCCGCAAGTGGATGGAGATCTGGACAGGGCCAACGAGTTGAACCAGTTCTTCAACAGGTTTGATTCAGGGGCTCGTTGTCTCCCTCCTCCCAGCTCCACCGATGACTCTCCACTCCATCCTCCTTCTCCTTCTCTTTCCCCTAGCTCCTCCAGCCCTGCACAGCTACCAGACCAGCCCCCCTCCCCTCCCCTTGTCCTGTCTGGACCTATTCACACCTCCCACCTACCCCGTTGTCCCAGTACCCTCTCCATTCCCTCTCCCTTCACAACTCTTCAGCGCCCCCCATCATTCTGCCCCACGACACCACTGCCACAGCCAATGACCCCCCCACCACCCCCTGCTCCAGTGTCTTCATTAGTACGGCTCAGGTGAAGAGAGAGCTGGGGAAACTCCGCACCAGGAAGGCTGCGGGCCCTGACGGTGTGAGCCCGAGGATGCCACATCATAAAGACCATGGAAAGACTGGTGCTAGCACACATGAGGCCCCTGGTGAAGACATTCTTGAACCCCCTGCAGTTTGCCAACCAGGCAGACATTGGTGTGGATGATACCACCTGCTACACAGAGCTCACTCCCATTTAGATAAGCCTGGCAGCACTGTGAGGGTCACATTCTTTGAGTTCTCCAGTGCATTTAACACCATACAGCCCTTACTACTTGCGGATAAGCTGCTGAGGATGCAGGTGGACTCCCCCATTGTTTCCTGGATTACGAACTACCTGACCAACAGGCCGCAGTTTGTACGGCTGCAGGGATATGTGTCGGACTGGGTGGTGAGCAGCACTGGCGCCCCCCAGGGGACAGTTCTGGCTCCCTTCCTCTTCACCCTGTATACCTCGGACATCAGGCACAACACAGATACTTCCCATCTGCAGAAGTTCTCGGAAGATTCTGCTATTGTGGGATGTACCAGTGGAGGCCAGGAGACAGAGTACAGAGGACGGGTGGACAGTTTTGTTGAGTGGTGTGAGCAGAACCATCTGCTACTCAACATCAGCAAGACAAAGGAGATGGTGGTGGACTTTAGGAGGACTAGGGTCCCCCTGAACATGTTCTACCAGTCAGTATTGGCCAGCGCAGTGCTGTACGCGATGGTATGTTGGGGGGTCAGCATCAAGGAAGGTGACACCAAAAGGCTGAACAAGCTTATTAGGAAAGCTGGTTCTGTCCTCTGTGTCACCCTGGACTGTGGAGGAGGTGGGAAATAGGAGGACGAGGACCAAACTCCTGGCCATCATGGACAATCCCTCCCACCCTCCTTTAGCAACAGACTATTACAACCACATTGCACTAAGGAGCGTTATTGGGTATCTTTTCTGCCTGCCGCAATAAGACTGTACAACTGGCTTGATCGGGGTGATCAGACTCAGGCTGGGGGATGTTAAATCATACTGGACTGTTCTTACTGTATATAATGTTTCAGATGTCTATTTTATTTTATTATTCTATTGTCACTTTATTTTGTTGTTGTTGTTTGTGATGTGTGCTGGTGTCCTTAATTTCCCCTTGGAGATCAATAAAGTACTATCTATCTATCTATCTATCTATCTATCTATCTATCTATCTATCTATCTATCTGTCTGTCTGTCTGTCTGTCTGTCTGTCTGTCTGTCTGTCTGTCTGTCTATCTATCTATTATAAGCATATTTGTAAGGCTGGCAAACTACTTCATGCATTATAATGCACAGAGATATTAATTACAGCCAAGGAATTACATACAATGTTACCAAAATCTCTATTTTCCTTCTGTCATTTTCTTTTGTACTCTTCCCCTCTGTGTCTGATTACTAATACTAGTACTATCTTTTAAAGATTGAACTTGACATCTTTGTTATTAGACCTGCTTAACAATGCCATAGTAAAGAAAACTGGTGTTTTAGTTTTAACACTGGTGACCGTTGACATTACATAGTATTAACACTAAAGTAGATCATATTCAACAGTTTGGGCCAAAACAGTGTCCTCTTAATGCAATTTCACACAGTAGATGTACAGCTGATGTTTAGTCATTGCTCATGCAAAATGTCTATTTCTGCTAACGTGGAAATAATGATTCACCCAAGGCATCGACAACAAATTAAGTGGAAAATATGTCATTTGGTTGCTATAGGCAATGTGATCATTTCAAAGAAGGAAATTGTGTGATTTAATGACATTGGCTACCAGTGGTCTTCTACAGTACAAACGAAGAAAATGAATTACATCCATTGGGAGTATGGTTATCTTCACAGGCTTTTACCCTCTATAATATACTCATGAGCTAGCTCCAAAAAGCCAAGTATCAGTAACATTTCCCCTGAGTATCCTCTTCAAGATACATTATAAGCATGTTGGTTTGGCTTGCACTATTGTATGTTTAATGTATTATAATGCACAGAGATACTAATTACAGCCTCTCATACATAGGAAATGTTACCAAAATCTCTCTTTTCCATCTCTCATTTTCTTTTGCAGTCTTCCCCTCTGTATCTGATTACTGATACAATTATCTCCCAAAAATTGAACTTGACATCTTTGTTATTAGACCTGCTTAACAATGCAAAGTAAAGAAAGCTGCTGTCATAACAACTGGTGACTGCTGACATTACACAGTATTAATGCACATTCAACAGTTTGGACCAAAACAGTGTCCTCTTAATGTAGTTTAACACACTAGATGTGCAACTGATGTGTATTCATTCAAAATGTCTATTTCTGCCAAAGTGGAAATACTGATTGACCTGAGGCATCGACAACAAATTATCCAGAAAATCTGTAATTGTGTTGCTAATGTAATCATTCCAAAGAAGGAAATTGTGTGATTTGATGATGTTGGCTACTAAAATAGTCTTCTACAGTACAAACAGCATTATACCACTTAACAGCCATATTGTGAAACATGAAAATCATGTCAATTTGTTGATCTATGTCCTTTCTACCCACTGTTATTCTATAAGAAATCCTGAATTCTGCTACCCAAGAGCTGTTAATTGAGGTGGACATTTTTAAAGTGAGGTTAGCAGAATGTACAGTACAGCACTGTTCAGTCATTATAAGCCTGGGGTTATGGCTTGACAGAATTGCAATGGTCCATGTCGGAACACCTTAGACTTTGCCACTTCAATAGACACATGTGCCTCTGGTCAGTGTCGCCACCCTGCCAAGTGCTGACCTTTGATCAATAAGAGGAACTCGGAACAGCTGGGAGGAATGTTTGGCAGGTCCCAGATCAGAGGAAGGCAGAGCTCCATGGCCTCCAACATGGCTGGTTCTTACACTTAACAAGTAAACCTTGTGGTGCCACTGGATTTAAACAGCAAGCAGTGTGTGTGTTTTTGCCAACATTCAGAAGGACTGACCTGTCAGACAGTAGAACAGTCAGAACAGTCAGAACAGTCAGAATAATCCTCGCAACATGCAATCTGGGATTGGTTAATGATAATTAAATTAATGATATATAGCCATTGATTCTTGAAGAATATAACGTATTAATGCCACATGAGAAGACAGTTGAACTAAGCTCATAATGCATTTATAAATTATACTGTTCAAGAATCAATGGCTCTATATCATTGAGTTTACTATGCTGTTAGACTGTTGTTGTTAAACCATAGCGTTCTACAGTGTTACTTCAACTATGTGACTTCATGATTGCATTACTGCATATCTCTGTTTTGATGCCCCGTGTGACCCTCCCTCTATGATGCAAAGCAAGAGCCATACATCACTGCCAACAAGACTACAGGCTGCCCTGAAGATAATACTGTAACTAGGTGATTGGATTTCTTTTTTTCTTTTTTTAAACTGATCTAGCAACAATTGTTATGGTTCACGACCCAATCAGATGGGTTTGAACAAAGCCTGCTGCAAACACACAGGCAGACTAAGACACTTGCCGGCAGGAAATGGAGCGGTTTCTATTTCACCTCAGGTCCTGTTCCAAGTCCCACTGCACATAATAAGGCAGGCTAATATCCTCCCATCTCTGCCAGGCAGAGAGACAATGGAGCTGTATTACCTAGCCTTAAAGTGCTACCTATTCCCCTCATGTCAAAGCAATAGAATAGCATCTTATTTGTATAGTCAGGCTGAGACGCCGAATGGGATATAATAATGCCTTATCTTGGGAATCCTTGAATACAGTAGGGAACTATTCAGTCAGGTTATTTTCCCCAAGAATAGTTTCTTTAGAAATCATTGTGAAATTCAGTGATACTATAACTAATCCACCTTAACAAGCCTATAATCAGTACCTAAGTCAAAGTATAGTATGTGCTCTGTCTTCTTTTGTTTGTTCACATCCATTCTTAAAGAGTCAAGAAGATGTGATTGGTCTGTCTTAGTAAAAAGGTCTCTTACAGTATACAGTATAGTGTATAGAGTATACTTCTGGTATTTCCCTTCCCTCTTGAATCTGCATATATGCCACAGACACAGACACAGACACAGACACAGACACACACACACAGACACACACACACACACACACACACACACACACACACACACACACACACACACACACACACATACATCCTTCCCAGACAACTTCACACTTCAGGAAAAAAGGTCAAAACCAATTACAGCCTTCGTGATTCATCTAAATCATTTTGAAAGGGGTTTGAGTTGTTTTTGAGCACAGACGTTATACCAGTGTGCCAGGTACTAAATACGACAGCTGGATCCCCCATCTCAGATATGAATGTGTTTGTGTGGCTTTTAATATTTTGTGTGTTCACTGTGTTTATCGCTGCTGGCTCAGTGCCAATCATGCTTAGCGGGCGGCTCCCAGGCTGGTACCAGAGGCCTGTCTCCACCAATCAATTTGCTCACTGTTTAGCCTAGGGAAGCGGGTGTGGGAAGGCAGAAGTCAGCACTTCCTACAGTAAGAGCTATTTTGGGCTCCTTGAAAAAAAAAGGATTGGAAAATGTGCGTGATATTATATTTCAGACTATGAAGGAGAGGAGAGAGAGAAGACGGAGAGAAAGGAAATGAAGAAAGAGGGAGAGTGAGTGAGCAAGAAGGACTTGGGAAGGGAGGGGGGAGAAAATAGAGAGAGAGAGAAGAAGAAGAAGAAGAAGAAGAGGAGGAAATAGACAGTCACACTTGGTTTGCTTCATCTCACAGCGTATCATCCAACTTGCGGGAGGGAAAATTGCTACCAGTCCCCAGAGGGCAGAAGTGACTTCCTTAACCACTTTAATAAACTGGTGAGTGTGATAGCCTAGTCAGTGATGTTGTCAGTATGTTAATTAGACACACTGCTTTATCAGGGCTGGCCAGTCATGACCCATCAACTGACATTACCATAAATACTGTAGTAGTATACTATACCAGCCTGAACTGTAAAGTGACATTACTATAAAGAGTGTATCATCATAAGCATACAACATAACCAATTGCAGTCCCTTCCCGATTTGGCTATGTGTTAAAACAAGGAATTAAAATCACAGTATAAGCTGTACAGACTCCCTGTACTATTATGTACTACCATATGACTAAATAATTTGCACTATACTGTAATATTACTACAAACCTATGTACATATATAATTACCCGGCTCTTGAAACTGTCTCCAATCAATCTGCAATCCGTGTTAAATCGTACTATAATACATCCGATTGTTAACAAAATGCTTCAATGTCTATCTGTCCCTATCCAAAAAAACATAAATAAATAGATAATTCATATTAATAGCATTAATAAACCCAGATTGCCGGTCCTCCCTCCCACATAACTCCCATCATCTAGGACAGATGTTGCAGCTGCAGTTCCTGGTCATACAGTAGTTTGCTCTCTGATCATCTTAATGTGGAGCAAGCTTTTGGGATGGATTACCATACTCTACAAAGACATCCAATGGATAAACAACAACAGGCCAATGGTTGTGGCCAGAGTAAGAGGGAGTACAAGCCAAACATGCTGAGGTAGGGCCAGCGTATACAGCAATGTGTCTTATCTCTGGGTCCTAGTTTGGCACTGAAGAACTGCTTCTATATGTAAACAACACTTACAGCTTCTGTACAGAACGTCATCTCATATCATGGAAATATTCCTCCACTATACACCCTTGAGAACACACAGTTGCAGACGGTGCACCAGTAGTACTGTAGTGACACTGTTTATTCTCCCCCCCCAGTAGAGGATATAATAATCACCTCCGGCCCAACTTTCTCACCAAAATGAAAGTAGGCTAGTGAATTATTCATGAGTAACGGGTATGTGCCACCAACTCAGCATTTAGCCGGAGGACAGCATAGGGGCAGAGAGTAAGAAGGCTTATACCTACAGTATCTTCCTTTATTTGCTGCCTGCAACTGTGAATATTCTCTACTTTTAATTCGCAGCATTCATTATCGCCATTCTCTGTTTAATATCCATGAAGAGAAGATGCATTATGATCATAGGAAAAGTCCAATGTCTAACTTATGAAAAGTAAATACAAATAATAATCTGGTCTGGCCACCTTCAATACTAACAGCAACATATTTCTCATTTGTTTGTGTGGTTCTCATTTGAGAAAGTATAAACTATATTAAAATATAAAATATAAACAATGGAGCACTTATCATGTGCATGAGAAAGCAGAAGTAAGCTATTTCAGGTGTAACTGAATAGTGTCAAAATGATCATTTAAAATGCGATATAATGCACTTTTAACCCTTTTTGAGGGAAGCGTTTGGAGCTTTGTTGTGAGGCTGATACAGAATGTAGGAAGGAAAGCAGCGGGGGTGACGGGAAAGGGGCGGAGGTGCTCGGAAATGAGAGGGAAAATGAATCCTTGCCGAAAGCCCACGGGAGCAGAAGGTGGTGGGTGAGAGAGAGAGAGTGAGCGAGTGCGCCTTAATCCATTTCCAGAGACACCTCTGCCTACCTGCCTGCCTGGCTGCCCTTGAGCCTCCTGTGAGCTACACTGGGCGTGAAAATGGAAGGTGACATGGCCGCGGCGAGAGCTCCGTCGTGGAGTAAGGCTAATCGCCCTGACGCCCCACATCATCCTATTCTCACTACTTCCCATCAACGTTTCGTTTTAAAGGTACACTCCACCACAAAATGTCCACTACGGAGCTTGTGAGCCCAAAACAAGGTGCTTGTTCACTTTCTATTTTTGGACAGAGGAGGGAACAACTCTCCAGGTATAGATGACATGTTTCGATTTAGAATGTTTGGTACCCTGAAACTATCCTGAAGGTTTCCATGGTTTGGTGAGGTCAGAAAAGGATTCATACAATATATGATACATATATGCATATTTGCACAATAACATTTGGATTTGAGCCATTATTTCAGGTGAACGTTTGTCAGCTAAAGTCCTGGAATGTACCTTTAAGAACAGGGGTGAGGCCAACGCATGACAAGCTCAGGGAATAGTCTACACCAAGTCCATGATCTACAATATAGGGCGGGCTGATGACTTATGGACCATTTGGCTAAGCCAGCCATCTCCTTTCCCTCGCATAGGCTCACTCATGTGAATCTCACTCTCTGTAATGGCGTCTGCTAAAAAAAGGAATTATCATCATCATACACACATAAAGTATCTCACAGCCCAGTCGGCTATAAC
>NC_139670.1:15522144-15632144 GCF_951799395.1 Argentina silus | reverse complement strand
CACCCTGTCTATTCCCCAAATAGACACAAGGGGTGGAGGAGATAGAGGCTGGCCTTCCTCTGGCTTACTTCCTAGAAGGAGAATCAGAGCCCTGTGACAAAGAGGCAGCATTGGAGAGCTCAGCTTACCCGGTCAACAACTATGAGCTAGCCGCCACCACAGTATTTATATGCATATTGTATAGTACACTTTAACTGCAATGGCTTTAGGCTTTAGGCAGCTTTGCAAAAGCTTTCCCATATGGAAAGGTAATGGATAAAAATATATTTAAATATATGGCAGGACATTTGAAATGTACAGTATTTAAATATATTTAAATAATATGTTTATCAATCCCATTAGTAATGAAATGCTAATCACATGACTGCGTTTTTACATTTCAACTGTCAACTTTCAACTGTCACTTTTTTTTGTAAGCTTGCTAAGCTCATCACTGTAGAGAAAGCCAGTCAGTCTCGCTAGTGTCTTATCCATTATAGCAAGTTTAATTTTCTTTTTTAAACTTTGCAAACTTGCAGTGGAGTATGTGCAGTCAGAAATAATCTGATTATGATTAATTTTTATGAAGTGGGTTCAGGCAAACGGCTAAATATGGGAGCCAAAGTGTGTGAATTTTCTAATTAACCTGGCCTATCCAGCAAAAATAGCCACATTGTATACTAGTCTAGACATCTGATCTTGCAGTTAGGTAGCTAGTGATAGCTGAGTTAACGTTAGCTTAGCAAGCTAGCTTGCTAAATAAGACTAGCTGTGGTATAGCCACTAGTTCACATTAGCTAGTGACTAATTCTTCTTAATATTATTTAATGAATATTATCCTTCTTTTTTTTAGAAAGGGAAGCAATCCTCCAGTCTTAGCTGTGTGATTTGGAGGACAGTATAAGAGGAGCAGGATGACAACCCCCCTGCAAAGAGACACAAGCAAAACCCCAACTACTTACTGGTGGAGAGGGAAAGGGAAAGGACAACACCAACATCCAGCAGCAAGCCAATTTTACCACATTTTATTTTTATTCCTTCATCTGTATGTAGTCATTCTCCTACTGAGATACTTGATTACCATACTTTGATGAGTCACCATTACCATTTGCCCAATTTATTCAAAAAGTAAAGTGACTTATCCAAAATAGAATGCAGACAAGGTGGTTGAGAAAGGGAGTCAAGTTGTTTGGAGTGTTTAAAAGGTGTAAAAACTAAAAAAAAACAATCCATGCTCTCTCTCTCTCTCTCTCTCTCTCTCTCTCTCTCTCTCTCTCTCTCTCTCTCTCTCTCTCTCTCTCTCTCTCTCTCTCTCTCTCTCTCTCTCTTTAGTTCAGTGAATCAGTGCACAGTATACCTGTCAATCTAATACTCTTTACCAAAATTAACCTACTGAGTGTATGTCAAATTAAATCTGATGGTAGGTTGGTATCATGTTTTAGAATAATTGTTTACATTTAATGTTACATTTTTGAGAGGAGCTTGTATAGAAGGAAATTATAAACAATTGTAATTAATATCTGCTTATATTTCATATATACAGTAGGTGAATATATTCTATGTATGTAAGTTAAATATATGGTGATATATAATTTGTTCCATATGGGTTGTTATAGTCAACTCTTTAAGTGTGCTGCAGAATAAATACAACTATTATTGGTAAATTTGACACTTTCCTGAGCCAGAATGAAATTGATAATCCAACCTAGTCTCCTTTCATGTTGAACCCATCTAAAGTCTCAGAACTCTCCAGGCTTTCGGGTATCCCAAGGAGAAGCCTTGACTTGCTACCCATCCTTAGATGTGTTCCAAGCCTTTAGTCTCCAGCATCCTGTTGTGCATGCCAGAAGAGCCCATGTTGCTTTGGCATTGCTTTAACCCCTACTCATTCTGAAAATGTTGTAAACACCTTAGAAATACTCCAAAGACACCAAATATTGCATCGAAATCATTTTCTCAACTACCATGTCTGCACTCCATTTTGGATACGTCGCTTTATTTTCAGAATGAATTGGGGCATAGCCCTCCTCTAACCCATAGAACTTAGCCCTCCTGGGAGTCTGGGCAGCCTGGTCCAACCTAGACTGAACTAGACAGCAAACGCATGGGTTGGGAATCAGACAGACAAATGCTGCGTCCCAGTTCGCTACAACACAGTGACCTAGGCAAATGTCAACTGTATCTGAAAGGATAGTACCACATACTACATATAGTATGAGGCGTGAACATCTTGATGTTACCAAAGCTTGAACATTTCACGTTTGCACAAACCACAGCATATTAGCATCTTAACTATGTAGAACTTCAACTTACATTAGCAAACATTTGCATTAGCAACAGGAATTTGCAAACAGAAAGGCTCAATGTACTTGTAACTGCATAAAAGTCTACTCGAAACCCATGATGGATCGCCTTCCTCATCACACAACCTCTTTCCTGTCCTAGGCCTTTGCCTGGGCATTGCCTGATACGTGAACACACTAACGCCTAATGGGTAACTACTATCGTATACACATATGCACATTTTCTATCCTTTTCCTTATGGGAGGGTTTGTGCACTCCCCTCACATGGATTTAAAAAGGAATGGAATGGAGTAAGAGATAGGATCGAAACCCCCTCAAGCGCATACTGTACTTAAACCACGTCTATGCTTTTAAATCCATGTCTTGGATCTTAGGAGTATAGGAGACAAGAAGAACAGAAGGGAAAAGGGAGGCCCGATTAAAATGAGAAACGGAGAGCATGGACAGGTCAGTTCATTATTTTTAATTCAAAGGGATTTAAGTTCAATTTGTGAATCCAACGTTGCACTATTGTTTTCTCTGAGGATTCCTCCGATTCGTGAGCCGGAAAAACCTGTAAATTTGGGAGATTTGTCTGTGTGCCCTAACCTCTCTGACTCCTGACTCCTTAACGTCTCTGACTTCCGGATTCAACAAACCCAAAAGGCCAAACCATTGTTCCACCTCGTCTATATTACCGTGGTCCCCGTCAGCACCTGTGCCCAGTGGAGTGGTGGAGAAACGCTGAGGTAATCAATCATGCAGGCGGTCCTCTGTGGCTCAGTTGGTAGAGGATGGCGCTAACAATGCTTAGGTTGTGGGTTTGATTCCTGCCAGGACCATATATACTGAAATGTATGCACTCACTGCAATGTAAGTCAGATAAATGGCATATATTATATATATATATATATATATATATATATATATATATATATATATATATAGATTAGGCATGTAGCTAACAATATGCTTTGCTGGTTGTGTTGAAGTCATATGTACTTGGAAAACTGCTGGTGTTATGTATGCATTACAATTGCTAGCTATCACTATGTGTTCTTAAAACAAAATATGCTGCCTACGTCTGTGTTTTAAATGACGTATGAGGAGTTCCCTTTTGTGTGTGTTGTTGTTACAACTGTACACATGCACACTAAGCCCACAGGCTCCTTTGCTTGGCAGAGAGCTCGGAAAACCTTAGAGTGTTAACACACAACCCAATGTTATCCCATAAAATGCATGTCATATCTCAATGGGATCAAATGGGCTTCCCGAACATAGTGTGTTCGCTATGAAAAAACATTTCATTTTTTTGTCGATTTGCTGTGTTCTACAAAGTTCTATCTAGCACTGCAGCAAATGTGTGTGTGTGTGTGTGTGGGGGGGGGGGGGGGATGTGACGTTGCTCTTGTGCAGTTATTCCCCTTTAAGAGATGGACCTTAAATGAGTCATTGAGGGTATAGCGGTATAAATTCTGGCTGATATTAACTTTGGCTGAGTCAATGCACACAGCCCCATTAGACGAGAGACAGGGTGGCATCAAATCCCATCCACGGAGATGGAGCACAAATCCATCACTGTACTCCAGACGGGGATAATCCCCACTGTGCCGCTTGATCTCTTTCCCCCATCCCTCCCTTCCTCCCACTCTCTCCCCTTCTCTCCCCCATCAGAGAGATGTGGGAGCTCAGCAGCCCACGTCACCCGCCAGAGTGATGTCACCAGGACCCGGGAGTACCCACCGCAGTACACATGAGATGGACCGGGGCAGATTAGGATGTAATCACGGGCCTTGGCAGTCCTCAGAGGGGTGCGTCAGAAACTCCATCACCCCAGCGGAAGAGCACTCTGTGGGGGTAGCCTAAGGGTATACCTGGGTGTGTGCAGTTTAGAAATTCCAGAGGTAGGTGTTTGCGGTGCTATAATCCCAAATAATCTCAATCCTCGAAAAGGGTAAGCAAGGTCAGGTAGTGCAAGCTGGTGAATCAACTGACTAAACCTATAACAAAAAAGCACTAGCGTCATGTACTGTTCTTGAAACTCATGACAATGTGTCCATATACTTTTATTACAAACACACACACACACACACACACACACACACACACACACACACACACACACACACACACACACACACACAAGAACTCAAATCTGGACACATCACATCCCAAATCTCCTCTAATCTGGATTACATCCACAGATAATCTGTGCACAGTAGTATCATGTTTGGAAACTATAAAGATTGACATATATTGTCATATATATTGTCATGTATAGATATTTTAGGTACATTGTTTTGATTGAATTTATGTATGTTCCACATCCACATTTTTGTTAGTTTGTTTATTTGCTCACAAATCAACTGAAAAACGACATAAAATGAATAGAAAGTGTAGCCTAACCCTAACCCTAACCCAAACCATGAGGGAATTGTATTCCGAAAGAACAACCCGCCTAAAAATTGACACAACACAACACAGAAAGAAAATTAAAATCTAAAATGTTAGAATGTATTTAGGATAGGGGATGAGGCAGCCTCTATTGTCATTAGGAGGCCACACCACAGAGGAAGGGCTGGATCAGTGCCAGCTGGCGGCGGCTTACCCCCTCTCCTCCACTCCAACACCATGGGTTTAATCTCTGATCCCTGAGAGCACTGATATCTACCCTCCTCCGACTGCACACACACACACCACACATCGCTACAGCCCCCTCCCATCTCCTAACCCCTCTTCTTCCCTCTGTCCCTCGTTCACTTTCTGTTTTGAGCCTGTTTTTAGTCCGTCATTCTGCTTCCGTGTTGGGGAGAGAAGGAATTAAAGGGGAAGGGTGAGAGACTGAGGGCACAGTTCAGTCAAACCACAGTAACTCAGTAACACTGCCACACTAGCCCTTTTTCCTCATGGCCAAATAAAATCACAGGTTGGCGATTGTGTTTAGTTTCTAGGTAGATTGCCCTCACAGGTAGATGTCTCCGTTTTTCAGAATAATTAGTGAACACTCACTCTGCAGTACCTTGAGATGACTTATTGATACTGAGGGAAGGACAAAGATACTAAATGTATATCTTATTTATACTAAAAATATATCTTATTTATACTCTTTGTTATTTATTTGTATATCAACGGATTTAGTAAAAGTAGTTTACTGTCTATCTGCTGATGAAGGCTAAGGTAAAACATTTGCACAATGAGCAAAGAAAGAAATCAGTCTATTTGTATGCAGACCAAATATGATGGAACACTTGGGGCCAGTTTCACTGACCAAGATTTGAACCTAGCTCTGACAGACCCAGTAGTCCAGACGTATTCAATTCATGTGAATTAATCTCTATGAAATTACACTGTTGAATGTTAATCGATGTTCAATTGAGAGAGAATTTTCATGTACATGACAATATTGCCATCTATTTACCCTGATGAATGAAAGAGGGGGAGAGAATGAGAAAGAGAGGGAGAGAGAGCGAGCAGAGAGCGAGAGAAGAGAGCGAGAGAAATTGAGCGGAAAGAGAGAGGGAACACGAATGATGGAGAAATTGCTCTTGGCAGCTCCTCGAGCCTCCACGTCAATCAGTCACTCTCATTACCATCCAATTGTCTGAGAAGGCAGCCTTCATCCATAGCAATGGAACACAGCCTAGCCACAGTGAGGAGATCCCCATCATCCAAGTAATGGAACACAGCCCTCCAGTTTGAGGAGACTGCCTCCATCCCTAGTAATGGAACACAGCCCTCCAGTTTGAGGAGACTGCCTCCATCCCTAGTAATGGAACACAGCCCTCCAGTTTGAGGACGCTGCCTCCATCTCTAGTAATGTAACACAGCCGGCCCACAAGTCTGAGTCCATCCACTCCACCCCTCTCAAACCTTACAGTAGTAGGCCTAATCTAACAGTCTGCCTGCCAGTTGATGGAACAAGCCAGGAAGAGCCACTACACTGTTAGAACTACAGTAACAGTTCTATATGGAACCAAAAAAGGTTCCATACTTTGATACTTATAAGGCACCCCTAAACATTACATATAAATATTTTTTTAATGAAAGAACCATATGGGGTTCTTTAAATGGTTGTAAATGGAACAATGTATGGTGCCATGTATGGATTATGGCAAATAACCTTTTTTTACGTCTAAAGAACCTTAAATAGTTATATTTTGTAGATGTTCTTTTTTCAGTAGAGGAACCTATGATGTTGGTTCTTGTTTGATTCTAACTGTAACATCTGTGCTCATGTTCATGTGACATGCCAAATTTAAAGAGGGACATTGTGTGGAATGAGATCAGCAGAAAGTTTCCAAATAGCACCTGTTTGATGATAAGGTTCCAAATAACACCTTTTTGGTCTAACAGGTTCCAAAAAGCACCACTTACATGAAATGGTTCTACAAATGACTTTGTGGCACCTCAATGGTGCCATAAAGAACTCCTAAGAACCTTAGCGGAGAATGTATGAGCAGGCTTAGCCCCACAACACCATATGGCAGCTTTTATAACAATAAACCCTTTGATATACAATAAACCTTCTATTCCTCAAATAAATCGCATATCAATAAAACCTTTGTAATCCACATCTATACGCCACCATATGTCACAACACTGACAATATTTATATATTTATATTATATGTTAGTACTTAGTGTTCTCCATGGGCCTTTTTGTGTAGCATATGTGCCATTCTGTGTTGTTATTCAAATTATGAATATCTATGAATCCCAGTTCTGTGGTTTGATTCTGGTAAGGACAAGGGCATAATAGATGTGTGCGTCACTCCTGCTCAAGGAGGTAGGTTGTCTACACTGAGACACAGTATACTGGTACTGCGTGTCGAAACTGGGAATAATATGTTTGGGTCCTCCTCGATCTGCAAAAGTGCTGATTCCAGTCAATGATATACCACCTTATTGTAATGTAGCCTACAAACAACCAGTGTATGGAAATAAACATGTACATATACTGTATGTATGCAATGGTAAGTAGAAGAATAACTAATCATTTTACCTTTAATAACATGGTATCAACACAAAATGCAGTATCAAGCTAACATATGCTATCATAATGCTTGTAGAGCTGGGTTTTTTTCTCTCCTTTTATTCTTTTTGGCTCTCCCTCTTCTTGGACATATTGGCAATGTTCCCTGCTGAGTATGCCGCAACAATACACTGCATTGTCACCACTTCAGTTTCAAATGCAGGTGTAATTGCGCCCGCATGCACAAACTACCACTAGTGGAGGGACACAATAATAACCCCTCACTCTCACCGTGTCCTTTAATGATATTTGTAATTATCCGGACTCACTGTAGCCAAAAGTGGGAGAAAAGCGAAAAGAGACGGGCAGCCACATCACAGAAAATGGGACCTGAGCTGGAGTCAAAAGACCCTTCTCCTTCTCTTGAGTCAGGAGCCACTGAGCCTCTTGAAAATTGGAACCAGGGCTGTACGAGTCTGATTGCATCCACTCTGTATCGGACATCAACATGAGTTGACATCTGCTGTTCATGCTCGTTATACCCCCCTGCGAGATCCAGGACAGCAGACACAAACATGATTGGAAGTCGCATGTACCGTGAGCCTTCTGAGAGTCATATTGAAGGAACATGCGAGCGTGAGTTAGAGCTATGTCGATTCAAACGAGGGAGCCCTCGAAGTTCAATCGACGATGATTACAGCCTCTGTCAAGAGAAGCTGTCAGTGTGTTTCTGAAAGTGAGATGTGATGAAAGAAGAAATAGCATCTCAGTCTTCCACCTCACCAATTCAACTCGCATTTATCTCTGGAGGTTAAGATCGCACGAATGAAATTAGGGAGCCGTAATATGCTCCCTTTTGATTTAAAATCACACGTTCGTAATTACAAATTCACCTGCAGTTCTAACTTTGTCGATTTCATTCAATTGCGAAGTGAGGTCGATTTTGGTCTGTTCCTCAGTATTTCGCCTCAGTGCATATAGGTGCTGCAATGTTTTGTAATTGTTGCCACTTCCAATGAAACTACTTATGAGTGAGAGAAACAGAGAAGGCTATAATTTGTGGAATAGGTCTTCATTTCCGGTATTGTCACGTCTCCCACTCTCTCATCACAACGAGAAAAGAGCTGTGATGCTTTCATGTCCCCCATGGCTGTTTTTAATTTCCGCTACCTTTTGAAGTCTTGCTGTGAAGCATTACAGAATACAAAATTCCCCAAACCGATTTTTATCTAAGGTCTTTACACTTTAAAGCCATTTTTAAGAGCATTTCTATCTGGTTTTATGAAAGGCTCCTCGCGGCGAAACCCAGAGGAGAAAATTCGAAGAAATACTTAAATATTAATAGTTTTCAATTATATATATTTTCACAAAAATAACATCTCCTCTTCTGTCTCATGGAAATTTTGGAAGGAGGGCTTTAAAAGAGAACTGCTTGAATTCTAGTCACCCAGAGCGTTCCAAATCTTTGAAGTTCTTTCATTTGCTAACAGGATTAGTGTCCTGATATAAGGATATCCAGACATTCAAGCATACAATATTAAGATTTAGAGATATATTGGCATAGAGATCTCAAGGCAAGGCAATGTGTTAGTTAGAAGAATATCTAAGGCCTCTGTAGAACAGAGTGCATAGACCAAACTGACTTGAATCAAAGATACTCTGTATCCGAGGAGTGTTTCTACACTGGCGGCTGTAGCCTGATAAATAAATCAGACGTATCTTGTGGTTGTGTGGCTGTGCCTGCATCGATGCAATGCAGAGGAAGGTCATTGTGTGGGTATACATCTCTTGTGTGTGTGTGTGTGTGTGTGTGTGTGTGTGTGTGTGTGTGTGTGTGTATTTCTTTGGTTTGTGTGTGTGTGTGTGTGTGTGTGTGTGTACCTGTGCATGTGCACGCATGTATGTTTGTGGTTGTGTGTGTGTGTGTGTGTGTGTGTGTGTGTGTGTGTGTGTGTGTGTGTGAGTGAGTGTGTGCAAATGTATCACTATTTTTCTTGGCACAGGGACTCCAGTCAACAGCAGTCTGGATGTGCTTAATAAACTACAGTCACATTGAGAATGTCCATGCTTATGTTTATTGCTTTTTAATGTAGCTCTAATCAGTTCAGCCTAATTGCTATTTTGTGAGACAGTGCTGTGACTGTAATTCACTGCACAGCTGTATAATTGAATGGCTTTGACCCCGAGGTCATTTCTATGGAGCGCATCTCATGTCTCCATCTACTGTATACTGTATGTGGACAGGGAGAATCTCATTCAGACAGGCGCCTCCACTGATCTTCATAATGCCAGTTCAACATGACTGCTGGAAGTCTTTATTGCAGCTGTACTCACTCATTATACTAGTTAAACATGCTATTATTCTAGAATGCAGCCATAAGCTTCACAAATCAGCGACTGTTGATTGCATTGCTTCTGAACAACTTCTTATTTCTATCACAGCAGCGCACTTCCTGTGATCTTAACTACCGTGCTTTATAGGGTTTTCTGGGTTGACATTACAATTTCTTGAGAAGTTTCTAAGAGAGAAGTCACGCCAACCACAGTTCCCTGAACTCCTAGAAGCAACAACACATCCGCATAAGAGTAAGCAGACTTTGCTCAAATGTAGTCAGACAGGCTTCCCAACACATTGAAAATCTGGGAAGCCTCAGAATCAGTGTGTCAGGTGTTTTCGTACTTTAAATGAGATCTTAAGTTGAGCTGACTACACCTTCCACACCGCCTGGTCTGTAGATCCTGTTATGGGCATTAAGAGAAACACTGTACGCAGGTCTCAATCCCAAACGAAAAGGTTGGCACCATCAGCGAATAAGTAACTCCACTTGACTTTAAGACCGCTTTTGAGTATGAAATTGTCTGACAAACTTTCGTTTATGCAACTATTTATGGGACTTTATATGGACTATCTTTAACTCTTAAAGATTTTTACATATTTCAAAAAGAATCCATATTATTATTTCCTGCAAGTGACCTGCTCCATGTCATATTCTACATGTGTCGCAGGCATTGATCTTGTGACCAACAGTAACCTCTGTGATGGATTCAATTCACACTAGCCGAGGGGCAATCTTTGGTGGAACGGTGTGAAACTGTGGCAGGTCTCTCCTACATGACCTTCAGAAGTGGGCTGGCACATTTCAGTTTAAATC
This sequence comes from Argentina silus, assembly GCF_951799395.1. Lineage (NCBI taxonomy): Eukaryota > Metazoa > Chordata > Actinopteri > Argentiniformes > Argentinidae > Argentina > Argentina silus. The sequence goes on along the minus strand of NC_139670.1, from coordinate 15,621,759 downwards.
TAAATGCAAATCAGACTTCACTTTTAAATTATGCAAACACGCTCATGATATGACATCCTCCTTTGGATAAGGGTCTCTCGGATGAAAAAACAATGGAATCTTCCTCTAAGGGAGATTGACACCTCATGATACAATAGGCCAATCTCACATAACATTCCATTTTTCAATGCAAGATGACCAATGAGATGGATCGGACAAGAAAAATCCTTTTGCATGATGCCTAAATCATTTTACCGTGCGCTAATAGAATTAAGCTTCCCTGCGGCTAATGCTACACCTTCGACAGACTCCCAGTAACCTAGCATAACTAATCTGGAGTTATGTAAGAGATGAGCAAAGCTTGGTTCTTATGAATAAGTTAATAGCATCCTGTCTCCAAATTAATGGCCAGTGTAATTAAAATGGAGCGATTTAATCAGAGGCTCCCGAGGACCTGCAGATACTGTAGACTGTCTGAAATGTTGTGAGCACGCATACACACACGTGCATGCACACACACAGACACACATACACACACACACACACACACACACTCTCTCTCTCTCGCCAGCCTTCGACACTGTCTGCATGAATGCGATCAGTTGTACATAAGTGAACAGTAAAAAAAAATAGCGCAGCATCATTCTCTACAGACCATCCGTGTGTTGCCACACACTCTGCTGTCTGGAACACAGATAGCAAAATTAGCATCACACAGTGACGTTGCGTTCCTGATACTGTGTAGAGCACAGTTGTGGTCCTCTGTGGCTCAATTGGTAGAGCATGGCGCTAACAATGCTTAGGTTGTGGGTTTGATTCCTGCTGGGACCATATATACTGAAGAATGTATGCGCTCACTGCAATATAAGTCGCTCTGGATAAAAAGCATATTATTATTATATTAGAGTTCTGTAGCTTACACATGTACACATTTCAGTGCAGCAACACATTATTCTGGCCACCTATGTTTATGAGGCAATAATGATGCTTTTACAGGTTCCACTGTTTCCCTGTAGTGCATTATGTCGTGTATGATAATACTTGCCATCAGAATTCATATGCAACTCATGACTCCTAGTGACAACCATTATAAATACATTAATGCTGTGGATTCATATTGCATTAAGAACAGGTGGTGCAGTGCATTCAAATTAACTGGTCTGAGAGTGGATTCTAAATAGAAAAGCTGTCCTTGGGTGAAAAGCAAACACCATCGTGCTTTTCCTACTACCGGTAGGCATTCTGTGGCATTGTGTATGCTTCCAGGGAGGGGGAGAGTGGCATGAGGAAGATGGAGGGAGAGAAAGAGAGAGTAGAAACAAAGAGAAAGTGCTAATAAGAGAGAGAGAGAGAGAGAGAGAGAGAGAGAGAGAGAGAGAGAGAGAGAGAGAGTGTGTGTGCGCGCATGCGTGCATAAGAACGAAATGAGAGTCCGCTCTTTCAGCTCAGTGTTGGACGGAGGTTGTGATGTTTTCAGTTCTCGCTCCAGGCGCCATCCCTGCTACTTTACACAGCAGGTAATGAGTCTACTCCCCAATTTACTTACACCGAGCCAGCGTTTAGAATTTATGAGATGGCCTGGCTCTTGTCTGCAGAGTGAGGACAAAATTCACCTCGGTTTTACTGGAGAGCCAAAGCTTCTGCTGACGGTTTGGTTTTCTTACATTTCAGAAGTATCCGTGTTTACCTGTGTGTGTGTGTACTGTATTTGTGTACTATATGTGTTTGTGAGCTGGTACATTTCTAGCAGGAGAAACAGAATGGAAGATCATAGCTACTGTTGACATACAGTACACACAGTTGAGTTGGCTTTTCAGAAAACAGCAGGGAAGTGACATACTAAGAACATACCAAAGTGCGTGTTACTCTACAGACATAATGCTTTTGACAACACTCTTTTTGTTCCAGCTGGTTCCCTTGACTGTTTGAATGTGCCAGATGAAGCATACAATATAGGACTCTTTGCTGGTCTTGGGAATATTTAGTGTTATACATTGTTTATATGTCCATCCATCCGTTGTAATTGTATCTCTGTGTGTAGTACGACATGCATTTTGGTGTATCTGTGTGTGTGTGTGTGTGTGTGTGTGTGTGCGTGTGTGTGTCTCTTGCACAGTCATCATTACTCACCAAAGTCCATTGCCCCTCAGAGGTGGGAGAGAGCTCTCACCTACAGTACCCACACACACACACACACACACACACACACACACACACACACACACACACACACACACACACACACACATCCCACCGGGGGGGGGGGGGGGGGGGTCATATGGCCAGGAAACCAAGCTGTGCTCAAATATCTTTCCATCTCAATCACGCTAGAATGGTCCTCAACACCCTGCTGTTTACACAGGTTTATATTTCATCCAATTACTCCCGTAAACACAGCTAAACTCTGGTTCTCAGTAACCACATCAAAATTGGATTGGTCTCTGTCTGTCTGGACCGTCTCTATATCAGTATGCCTACATTTGTGGCATTTGCCATTACTAGATGTGACCAATCATTTCAACACTCAAAACGGTACATCAAATATGGCTGCCAATGTACAGTATACTGGAGAATGTGCTTTTAAAGAAAATTACCGTTTGACTGATTCTGATTCTATGGGTTCATGACAGCGATCTACCTGCTAGCGTTAATGTTAGCATTAGCAGTGTACTTTGAGTGGTAATGTACTAATTCTCTCTTCAATGGGGTTAATTCTCATCAATGGGTTTGAGAGCCAGTGCACTAATATTAGCATTTAGCATCCGTCATGATTCCCCTCATCACATCATCATGTCAGGCTTTTACTCCTCCAATGAGATTAGTTGAGACGATCGCTGGTTCTGTGGAAAGCATCACAAAACAGATTTGTGTGTTCCCCCAGGGGAGGGCCCATCCCTATTCAACCTTTCAGTGTGAGTGACAGATAAAGCAGCCACTCAGGGGCCCGGCAGGGCTCAACATTCATTTAAGCTTGTCCGTGGGCTAACAGAGAGCCTGACACTTTTTGATTCTGATTACTATTGACTCCTCACTCCGCCTGGAGAGATGGCGACCAAGGAAGCCATTGGAGGACAGAACAGAACTGTGGGATTTAATTTGAAGGGGTTTCAAAACTGTTTTTACTAGTAATGGAAGTGCAGTGCCACGATACAAAAGAAAAAAAACTGATAGTAGCCATTCATGAGACTCAAACTCCCTCAACATAAAACAAGCTCCTTACTAACCATGTTGAATTATTTCAGAAAGTATCCATTGTTACTGTACCACATACTATGTTCATAAAGAGTAAATACCAGTGCAAGCAGGATTGTAAATTAAAGTGCTATTTACCAATAGTACAGTACAGTCACTCATATTCCTATGGCTACATTATGGCTAATGCTATAACCTCTGCTTCTATTACTGCCATTTCTAATGGTACTGAACCAACATCTTCCAATACCACCTACCCACCTACCTACCACCAATAATTGCATATCTAACCTGCCAACCCATAAATCAGGAATATAGATTTTACAGAGTGGTGCTGCTCAGCCTGCCTTCCATCTCTCCTCCCCCTTTCCATCGTTCTCTATCTCTTAAATTATGGATCACGTGCTTTCAAGCGGGAGATGAACGATAGGACTGGCTCAAGTAAGTGCTCTTTTGCTCCTGACAGTAATTGCTCATCCACTCAAGAACAAGCAGGAGTACATATGTACCCAAGAACTCAGCGCTGTTGATTAAATATGCTAGTGTGTGTGTGTGTGTGGGTGTGTGGGTGGGGGTGGGGGTGGGGGTGGGGGTGTGCTGTATAGAAAGGCACATCACAGAGTGTCATGCTGGCTGCAGGGGGAGGTTTTTCGTGTTGGGCTCTCTGCATGGATACCTCTGCTGCACAACCTGAAAATGGCTTCGGGTTGAATCATGTTTATGAATTCAAACACTCACAGAACCCTTTCATTTCTCTGGTGTGTAAGCCACCTACATACATAGAACAAACTGACTTGTACACTCAGAGAGAACATAGAACATTACATCTCTCTCTCTCTCTCTCTCTCTCTCTCTCTCTCTCTCTCTCTCTCTCTCTCCTTAAGTCAATTCACAGACACACACACTCACACACACAAGATATTTTCCTATCTTTTTACAGATAATATACTATTTTAAACCGCTACGCATAGCAAGTCATGTTTTTTTAAGCAGCAATGAGGTGGGTGAATGACGCGTTGCTAAACAGAAGTGATAAACATGTCAACATCACATGATAGACGTCTGTCTCAAACACCTCTATTTCAGTAACACGTCATCCTTCCATCTCAACGCTGCCTGGAGAGGACAAAGTGTGATCAAACGGACGTGTTACGCGATGAGCTGTGTAAAATTGTGTTGTCAGCATCTGTATTTGTGTAGTTCAGCTACATTAGTCATGTCACACACACACACACACACACACACACACACACACAAACACACAGACGCAATGTAACGCCTTAATTTCCCCTCGGGGATCAATAAAGTACCTATCTATCTATCTATCTATCTATCTATCTATCTATCTATCTATCTATCTATCTATCTATCAAATACACACACCCATTCATACGATTCCCTCCCTTGTCATTCAAAAGGACAATGGTAGAGCAGTGACACTGAACGGAGAGTGCATTTTAAGTTCCGTCGGAAAGTTTTCTGTTACATAACTCCCTCCCCATTTCCTTTCTCCTCAGGCAGCCTTGCAGCATATACAGTATGTCAATTCACAGTATTGTTAAACGAGACTAGTCAAGGCAAGAAGAGGACATCTGAGACATTACATAACAGAGGAACGGTGAACATATGTATCAGAAAACACGGCTAGCTTTAAATATGCAGTCTGTTATAAATGCCCTGCAGTAGGTAAACAAACAAGGGACCCCCACATTTGGCCCTATTGGACAGAAGAGGGCACACCTCTCCACACCCACAGAAAGCTTCATTTCAAAAGTATGACCTAGAATGTCATATAACATTCGGCCATTAGGCGGATTCACATTATGCAGCATATTACGTGTATTAACCACACCCTTTCAAAGTAAAGCCACACATTTGAGGAAACAATTGCATTGCTTCTATAATACATTTAAAAATGTAACTCTGAAATGGTAACGGTCTCTTTTTCGACAAGGAACGGTGCTTGCAGATATGATCTATCTGCGTTTCTGAACATTAAATGGTAGCAATTGTCTTGGCAATCGCCAATATTGTTTGTTGCACACAGCTTCCATTCCAGTGTGAGCATCACACAGCCGTGTGTAATTCTCTAATCCTTCACCGGTGACAGTTGTAAATGTGTGTTCCTAACAACCACGCTATTGCTCAGCCTCAATCAGCCAATGTGCAGTGACTGTAAGTTGCTCTGCAAGAGTAAATCAGAACGATAATATTGAAATAGATGTAAGTGTCCGTTAACAGGGTATAGATGGTGGGCGGGGGGCGGGGGGCGGGCTGGCGGGGGGGGGAAGCAGGCCACAGAGTGGTGCCATTATCATACTACACTCCTATGTTGACCTTCTCAATGGGAACAATGAAGCAGGAAGTCTGCAGGGAGGGCGGATAAGTTAGCGCACATTGGCAAGAGCTTCCACACACAAGGGAAACACGCAGGGGAGAGTAATTCCCCACAATTAGGATTTGTTCAAGAAAAGCGTTGGAAAACTAATTAAATCAGACCCGCTGTGGTTTTGAGAGAGGTCTATTGTTAAAGGCTGATCTGTATTTTTCCTCTCTATATTTAGGACAGTCAGTGTTTGATGATTTTCCTTTTGGTTTCGAAGCACGTATCATGCATTTACATTTACATGTACATTTATGGTATTTAGCAGACGCCTTTATCCAAAGCGACTTACAACAAATGCATTTGTCTAAGTAAGTGAATCATCTATCCATCAGTCATCATGAGAAAAAGTAACCTAGGACTAGGTCGTGGGGGGGGGGGGGGGGGGGGGGGTGCACGTATTTCATACCTACAATTGATGATGGCCAAATAAACAGTCTTCTTCGAGGGGCTATTGTATGTTATGTCTGGAGAGCCTCTTTTCCAGCCCAACACCTAATTTAAACAACCTGATTCAAACTACTACTCAAACCACAATTAGCCAAAGCCGGTGTGCTTAGTGCTGGGCAGGAACCAAAGTCTGCACCCTGTAGCTCTCAAGGACCAGAATTAGGGAACCCTGTGGTGAAGTATGGTAACAACATGGGAGGGGTTAAAACTGACACAGAACCACAAAGACAGAAGGTGTAATTTCATTAAATGCCTCATAGTGTTCTCACACTCCGCCTCATTAGCATATCCGAGACGGATACATTCACTGTCATTTTTACATTAGACACCTTATAAATAATTCTGGATCATGCAGATGAGGGCCGACCGCCTGATCACTCAAAGCAAAGTGAGCGGATTATTTTCTGAGTCACCCACCGTGAATTCAACAAGAAGTCTAAGCTCTCTCTCAAGGTCATCGCAGGCTCTGTGCCGTCAACATCTGAAATTCCTCAGACAGGCTTCAAAGAGAAGAGTTCGCTGTGACCTATTTGTTCAACTTAACTGCTTTCAAAACAATTCAGGTTGAAGAATATCTGTCAGTTTGACTGATCATTGATTGACAAGGTACAATATAATGGTGCCTTTTACTCAAAGAGGCTGATTTGAGTCACAAACACATACTCTTGCATATAAACACTCTTCTTCTTTGCCATCACTAGTCTGCAGCAGCAGGAGGTTTTCACGTCAGCCATTTTGTATCAACATACTTAGGCTAACTGTACTGTATGTCAGTTTTTGCCGTGGAGGGGATAGGCATCTGTTGTGCTGAGATTAAAGGAGATCAGAAGATCACGACTCCTTTCAATCTAGATTGCAGGAGCATGGCCTGAAACCATCCCTGGAAACCACCCCTGGTTCCTTTAAGGTCACTTCCTGACAGAGTGGGGCGAGTTCTACATATATCTCTATCCATTCATATATCTTCCCTTTTCTCTATCCCTCCCCCCCCCCCCCCCACCCCATTGTCTCTATCTCTCTGTCTGACTCTCTCTTTCTCTCTACCCTGGGGCACATTGGCCTTGTCAAGGGTGAGTGACCAACAGCTTCTCACTCAAACTGAAAATCATGAACACAGAAAAGCACTCCAGGTTCAGCATCTCCAACCTCACCCCGGGTAGGGGTCAACTGCAGGAGAACTCAGAGGTATGGGATTGAAAGAGACTGGATTGGAAGGTTATTCCCTCCTGCGTGAGACATTGTTCGAAGATGCTGGATGTGCGATTAAAAATACATCTCGTCGTGAAACCCTTTACAATGTTTTGAACCCCTGCGGAATATACTGTTTGCTATGTGCTGAGTCTCGGTTGAACGGACGAGCCTTAGTTCATATGTGCTTCTTCCAGTCTAATGGAGTCTGGTGTAATAGAAACCACTTCACCTGGAAGAGCTATTGGAAGCCTCCCCCTGTGTGCTCTAAAGTCATCGCTTTATACATAGCTGGGGAGCCAGCATTTCCTGTTTACTGACAAGTTGTGGTAAACAGAAACATCTGACCTCAGGTTACCGCGGCAACAAACAACGGAGAATTATGCCTTCTTAATGCCGGTGTCCCTTCCAGCTTGAAACGCTACGGACACACGATTCAATATCCTGCCAGTTCCTCTTCTATCTTTATTTAGCATTTTATTCCCTTATATAAATGCCATTGTAGAACAGATTAAATGAAATATTTCACCAACCCCTCGACCTTATTAAATGGAAAACATAACACGTTGATGTTTACTGACCGTTTGTAACACTCAAAACATGCTTTATAGACATATTCTCGATCCAGTCGGAGAGGTAAGGGCAGCTGTTTAGCGAGTCGCTCGGTCAAACGGATAAAAAACAAGGTGCTGACGACCTCGGGGGAAAATGCCATCGCCGATTAAGACCTTGCCCGCAGAAATGGCATTTCAGGTTGAGATCACTTTCACTCTCTCTCCGTGAAGAGCATTATGGATCGCCTCCGAAAAGGTCAGGTCATCGCCCAGGACAAGGCGGGGAGACTAAATCAAAAGACTGCGCGAAAGTCTTGTTTTTTTTTTCATCTCTGTATCCCTCCACCCTGGTTTGAAGTGTCTGATATAAACTCAGGCCCTGTCTACAAACAACCACCTAGCCCTCCCTCTCTAGACAATGGATCTGAAAGGATTAAGATGGGTAAGCAAGGTGGGAAACATTCTACCTTGCCAATCAGAGGGCAATGTGGAGCTACTAACCCATCGAATCCTTTCAGAAGTGACTAGGCCTGGGGTAGTTTCTAGACAGGGACCTAGATTGAAGGTTGGGCGGTGGGGGGGGGGGGGGGGGGGGTGACACTACAGTACATTATGTAACCCAAACCTGTCACAGTCTTGCATAGTAAATGCTTTTTCTCCTGAATTGAATATTCAGAGGTGGCTGTTCTGTTCCTAATATGACTGATTAATGAGGGTGACATGAGACCTCTCATGCTTCTAGCAATGTTATGCCTGGGTTGGCAGGGACAGAGGGAAATCTGCTACGCTCCTTCCCTGTCCCACATTAATCATAACTGTGACGACTGCTCCAGATCTGGCAACCCGGGGCTCTTGCCCCACCTCCACAGATGTTTATGATGTATGGATAGACACTTGCACAAATGTGATTGGGGTGCAGATGATGTGGAAATCAGAGCAGTAAGCAGGTTTTGGGAAATAGCAGCATGATTTAACTAAATATCTGTCATGAAAAAAGAGAGCAAGGCATCGATACATCGCTAGAGGTGATAATTTCCTCTGCTAATACCTTGCTTATTTTCTCTATTTGGCTTGCAGTAGCACCATGCTGGATTTATGAACACATTGTTACACCATGCCTATCAAAACAAAACATCTATTACACTAATTATGCTCTAGATAAGACTATTTAACAGAGGATTTGGAAAGCAAGGCTGCTTAGGAATGTATGATCCTTTCAGTTCAGAGCACAAGAGGTCCAAAGGAACTACACACAGTAAACACTTTCATTAAAATATCACAGTCGTAGGGCAGAAATAATGTCACAGTAAAAAGGGAAGTTGCAATGCTCTGATAATTTAGTGGCAACGTTTTAACCACTATGATTACAGGGGAATGAAACAGTGTCGGCATTCTTTACCCTGAGTACAGGAAGTGCCTTTAACACTTCTCTGTAAAGCTGTGGCCTTGGTTCTGAATCAGGCTTGACTAGGATCATTCAGTTAGCTCTGACATTCAGTTAGCCCTGAATGGGTTAGGGTTGAACCTACAAACATCTCTGACTATATTTCAACGGTGTAAAAACCAGTCTTAGTGCAAACGTGGGCGGTGACGCTAGGGGGTGTGTCTGAAATGTTATTGCTATTTTCAAGGCCAGATTTTTTGGCACTTTGCCTGCTCATTGTCATGAACAATGCCTCTATTACCGCTACTCCACCCACCTGACTGCAGACGAGACAGTGCTCCAGCCCTGTGGTAATTTCTCCTTTTACCACCAACACAAATTGCCTATACACCTGCATTTGAATCTGGGTTTATTTTGCACTGGCTGAAAATATAGCCCTATATCTCGCCCTCTCAAACATTTTTTAAAGGCATAATTGGTCATTTTCAGTTCCTGTCAAAAGTGCTGGTTTGGATTCTGTGGGGGGTTTGGTGGCAGTTACTATAGAATTCCAATAACCCAGTGGCAATCACATTTTCCCACGACCCAGCCCCTTTGTTTTTGTAGCACACAATGCTACAAATGTGTCTTTAAGGACCTCTTTCAAACCATCTGGCACGAGAAAGCTGGCTGCCCTCAACTCTCTGGAATCAGAGTAAGAAGTGGAGGGACTCTGGAATCAAGAGTGATTCCAATTATCGATGCCCCGTCAAGTGGCTATATTAAAACCGAAACTAGTCATAATCAAGACATTGGGAAAATCATCGCCTGACAAACACGTATCCATCACGTATTCCCATTGTCTCAGAGTTAATCAGAGTCAAGACGATCAAAAAGCCTTGGGACGACAGAGCCGAGAAACACAACGGCAATCTGTCACTGGAATCCGGCTGTAGCAATGGTGTGAAATCAAGGGTGGCACAGCTCAAAGATAATGTGTACACTTTCCCCCGGGTGGAGAGGATAAATTACTGTGTGTGCTCCTCCATTATGGCGCCGCGGACCACTTCAGGATGTAAATGAGCCGTGAGTGATATGATTTGTAGGGCCCATCCCTCGGCCCAGCGTACATGAGCCCACTGCAGCACGACCAAGACGGGAAACAACGGCCACATAGCAATCAAACGTGGCAAAAAGCCCAATTAGAAACCAGCGAACATGACGTAAACACCAGCACCATTATAGACAGCCATGGCGTAAACAAAGATATGCCTCATTATGATTTTGGATGTGAGAGATGTGACCTTGAGGTAGTCAGGAGGAGCGCAGCTAAAGATAGCAACAACACAAGTGGTGATAGTGATGATAGGAGGAATAATGATTCCAATGCCATTGTAATTGGATGCATTCCAGCGATGGTATTAGGAACAGTATTAGAAGTGGTATTGATGGAGATGATGCTAGCAAGTAATGCTAATCGCAGAAGTACATTAGCATTCATTGTAATTGTAGGACGAATAGAAGTAGCAGCAGCAATAGTAGTAGTAGTAACAGTAGTGGTGGTGGTAGTAGTACTGCAGTAGTTGTAGTAAAAGTAGAAGCACTGTATGGTGTGGTAAAGAACACGGTTTACCCGCTGGGTCGACACAAAATAATAATGAGATTGTGTCAGGAGGGTTCGGGTCAAATTCTATGAGCTAATAAAATGTTATGGATTGGTATTGGTCTTTCCTACTTTATAGGCTTAGCCAACAGTATATACGGTATTCCTCTGATATAATAATACAAGTTTATTCCGATTTTCATTCCGCTCGTTTGCGCTGCTGACCGTTTCATATTTGCATTGGATTCGGATCATTGTTTTATCTGCATGATATCGGGTCGAGCGGGCTCGGGCCATGTCTTTGATGTTTTTAAATAGCCGACCCGTGCATCGACAGCTATTCGTGAAGCGTGCCATGTATTGAATTGCATAGATACAGGTAACGGCCTTCCCAATGCTAAACTATGCTGTAATGATGAGGACTGGACTGGGCTCATAACCCCCATAAGCACCTCTGCTGTAATAGCAGACCTATTACCATTACCGTACAAACTGTAATGGTCACCGACACTCTCCACCATTATCAGATTGCCCCAATGCACCAATACAGCAATACTATTGCTCTCCATTTCAACTTCCTCTCGTTACATTCACTGACCATCCAGCAGTTCAGGAAGCTAATGAGGGATTGAAAGTGGATCATGGACACAGGGCATTATGGTCCATCACATTGTTTTATGCCGTATCATTGGGTAAATTACAGACAGCTAGCCTTGTAAGCATGCATTAGCATCATTCGGGTTCCACCCCGTTGGTTTGTTGTTAGGGTACGTTTAACCAGGTTTGTATTCTCATCTTGTTGGGGGCTCATCAGCGTGCTCCCCAGCCGATTGACCTAGACATATCTGTGCCGCCTCCTCGTCCGAGAGCAATTTCGCAGTTAGCTCACCTTTAGTAGGCTCAATCACAGGTGAATCTAATCCAGGATTAGACAAGATGCAACTTCTGTTTGTTTACAGGGGCTCAGACACACACCAGCACCGAGATGGAAAGATTCAATTTAAAGCTTGGCCGGGGCTGCCCAATCTCCCCTTTAGTATCGACATCATTTGTTTTGCATTTACTGCGAGTGAGTGAGTGAATGAGTGAGTGGAAAATTATTGACTTGGACAGAGTTGGCAGGAGCAGAGGAACATGCATGATTTCTCCAGTTCACTGCTACAGGGTTTAGTGATGGGACCTGTATCGGATGCATCAGAGCTGCTTGCCGTGACTTCTGGAGTCTAGCGTGAACTGACCCTTCTCTGCCATTTTGCCATGAATGGGGGATGTGGAATATGGAATATATATCTATTCAAGAGGCAATCTGGGATTGGTGCATCCATTTTTTAGCATCATCTCATAAGGGATTCCAGATAATGACTACTATACTGTCAGCTATTTTTAGTCTGTTGATAATGCTGATAAGATATAATATTATATGAGATAATACAACATTATGAGGGCTCATAAATGCTTACAACAATAAATTAGGCATTGAACCTGTTGGATCTTTTTGTGCTTTTCCATTAAAAGTAGACCAGACATATAGCAGGCCAGTAGACCAGACATATAGCAGGCCAGTAGACCAGACATATAAGCCTTCTGCACAGGTCTACACATTTAATTCACAGCTGCGGACAGGATCAGTTTTTCATTGCCAGAATTCTGAAGTGTTAGTCAAGTGTCAATTCACACAATGCAGGAAATATCTAGTACAACCTACTCAAATTCAAAATCCACCCACCGCTTGTTGAATCATACTTCTAACTCAAACAGTGTACAATGTCGATTGTTAATAATGTATTTGTATCACGTAGAATGGGAAAGAACAGTCTCACTGGTTATCTTCATCTAATTCCTGTCTGCCGTCTGCTGGCTGCAGCAGTGTGTGTTTGCAGTGTCTCTCTGCCTCACATTCTCCTGTCTCTGCAGCAGAATCACCAGTGGGGGCCTTCACCTGTCACTGAGGGCTTTAGGGAAGAGAGTGATGAGCCTGCACTGTAATATATCACAACCTACACACACACACGCACACGCACACGCACACACACACACACACACACACTACACATACTGTATGCACACATAATGCATACAAACATACAACACAAACACACACACACACACACACACACACACACACACACACCAACACGGAACACCCTTTCTAAATATTTATTGATTTGTATATCCAAAGGGAGAGTTTTGGCAGCGCAAGCTTCCCCCCTCTCTGTCTAAAGCAGCCAGCCTCATCTCTCCACATGTAGTGCATTAGTATCACCTTAAATCAAGATCTTGGCAAGATGTTAGCCGTAAAAAAAACAAAAAAAACACCATCGAGAATGTTCTTCCGTCATGTTCAAACAACGTATCCCACTTTGCCCTGTTCCCCTTACAACACCCAAACAACCCAGTACTGTTTGTACTCTTTGTGTGAGTGTGTGTGTGCTTGTGTGCTTGTGTGTGTGTGTGTGTCTGTGTGGGTGTGGGTGTGGATGAGTGTGCGTGTGCATGCGTGTGTGCAAGGGTGACATGCAGAGTGCATACTGGGTCTTTCAGCATGACTTCACTCTGAAGAACTGAGAGTGAGTGCACTGTCACACATTTCGAAAATGTTTGATCCGTCCCTGTCTGTTAAAAGATTCATACACAGCCATTAGCTTCCGGGCAGTAGTTTCCGGGGCAGCTTCCACTGCAGGCACTGCACGTCCCGGAGAGAACTGCACTGGAAGAACACCAAACTCAGCTTGAAACAGAGAAGTGATGTCATGCAAAAGTAGCTTACTGTGGATGTTGAGACCTTTGAGAAAGTTATGGTAGTCTGAGGATGGGTTTTGCTCAATACCTGACTTTCTTAGTCCACTTATCTGAAATTACCTCGGTGCTGGGATATAGTAGTACTACAAATGTGGGAAAACTGAACACCAGTGGCCATATGATTTGTTATGATGTGTATATTATTTGTTTATTATTATTTATTGATATGTGAGCAGCAGCACTGTCCAAGACAAAATTCCCTTCAGGGACAATGAAGTTGAACTTAAATTACAGGAAATCAGTCTAAATGCTAATGCTTTGCGCAGCGTGAAATGTGGGTAAATGTGGGCTGTTGACCATATCAAAACCCGCGAAAACAGCTTTTTATATCACCAAAAAATCAATACAGGGAAAACCTGTGTAGTCTTCTGGATCATTAGCCACATTTAAAGGAGACAGGGAAAGGAAGCCATTTTGAAATAATGAACTGAAGGCATTTAGACCCACAGCTCTGAGCACAATGACCTCTGAATTTTTGATTGACAGAATGGATGACCCCTGCTGTCCATGTGGACACCCTCAATGATTACACACACACAGACGGGGTCTTCCCACCCTTTTACCCCAGCTGTCAATCAGCCCATGATGAAAGGCTGGAGACTTCAAATCGTTGTGGACTCACAGTGTGCGGTAGTGAAGGCTATCTCACTGCAAAGGGTAATCATTACGGTAGTGTATATTTGAGGAAAGCATTTATTTTGTATGACGGCCTGATGTCAGGGTCATGTTAATGTGCATGAAAACTATGAAAAATATATAATTGTTTTTTACGCGAACTGAGGGTTGGCGTTTGAATATTTTGCAAATTACAAATGAAAAGAACGATGTTTTTTATTTATTGTTAAATCATTTCATTTCTTATTGAGCCTGCAATTGTCAGCAAAATGTTCATACGTCATCCCATTGTGTTTATTTATGGTCATGTATGGTCAAGAAATTGGTTTCATTGAAATGAATGGGTCTGGACACAAGATGAAGGCGAGGCTTTTTTTTATCTTGAGATTATCATAAAACACAAGAAGATTAACTCTTGATCGCTCAAATGTACTGCCAGGTTTCTAGTAGAAATTAAATGAAGTACTGGACACATTTACTGTAGGTTAAGATGTTAATGTAAATGTAATGCTTGATAGTCAAAGGGAATAGGCCCCATCCAATTTACTCCATAATGAAGTTCTCTCACACACCTAGCCATCACAGGACACACGCACACACACACACACACACACACACACACACACACTCAGTCATTGTGCCTCACACATGCCACACACACACACTCACACCCTCTCTCGTTGTGCCTTACACGCGCCCCACACACACACACACACACACACACACACACACACACACACTCAGTCATTGTGCCTCACACATGCCACACACACACACACACACACTCACACCCTCTCTCGTTGTGCCTTACACGCGCCCCACACACACACACACACACACACACACACACACACACACACACACACACACACACACAGACTACACACTGGTGTCCCCAGACGGCCTCACTCCAATGGAATGATGATTGGAACTCTTTACACTGGACTAACTCTTCTCCTGGACTCCCATTCCACTCAGCAGAGAGAGAAATCACCTAGTCAGACTGGAGTATTACACAGTAATTGCCCTTTAAAGAGGGGCTCGACCATGTGAAACAGTGTAACTGAGAATGATTCTCTCCCCTATCTCCCTCTTTCCCCCACTTTCTCTCTCTCTCTCTCTTTCAATCTCTAACTCTTGTTCACCCTCCTCCACCGCCCCCCCCCCCCCCTCCCTTCTCTCCCTTTTTCCCTTGGCCCTGTGTAGCTCAGTTGGTAGAGCATGGCGCTAACAACGCTTAGGTTGTGGGTTTGATTCCTGCTGGGACCATATATACTGAATAATGTATGCACTTGCTGCAATGTAAGTTGCTTTGGATAAAAGCGTCAGCTGAATGGCATATTTTTCTTTCATTGACCTGAGCCCCAGTGGCTGCTTACTTCATTTCCCTAATTCCAGCATTGGATAGTTTCCTGTCTTTCAACACTTTCAGTACCACAGTGATTGGACTGCCTTTTGGAACCAAATGTGATTGGACAGTTGCCTGTTTTTCAGCTCCACAGTGATTGGACAGTTCCCTGCAGGTGGCCTAGAGGTTAGAGAAGCTGGCCAGCAATTGGGAGGTTGCTGGTTCGATCCCCACCCTAGGACGGAGCCGGATGTGAGCTGGTAACTGGAAAGTTACTGGCATCCTATCTAAGGCTCCTACCACTGCCGTTGTGCCCTTGAGCAAGGCACTTAACCCCTAACTGCTCCAGTGGCGCCAAATATGGCTGCCCTGTGCCCCGAGCTCTGTCCCCCCTTGGGGGTGCGGTGTATGCAGTGTGTGTGTTGTCTCGGGAGGGGTGTGCACGTGTCAAATTCCTACAGTTGATGAGAATTGATTGCATGGCCAAATAAAGAGTCTTCTTCTTTCAGCTCCACAATGATTCTGTCTTTCAGCTCCATAGTGTTCTATAAATACATCATGTGTTAATATGTGAAATCACATGTGTTAAA
Organism: Argentina silus; assembly: GCF_951799395.1. Taxonomy (NCBI): domain Eukaryota; kingdom Metazoa; phylum Chordata; class Actinopteri; order Argentiniformes; family Argentinidae; genus Argentina; species Argentina silus. The sequence continues at coordinate 15,605,695 of NC_139670.1, read as the reverse complement.
TGGTAGCTGTAGGATCACAGCATGCTATGATTACAACATTAACTGAGCTAATGGCCATGAAGACAGTTAAAACAACAAAGAAGAGAACACAATGAAATCAAATAAAATCGAGAGCCAATGAATAGTTAATATATAGGATCAAACCAATAGGGTTGTTTGATCGTATATCCAATGCAACCTTACATACTGTATATATTTCACACTGAAACTTAGGCTGTGTACTCATTTGGAAGGAGAGAAGTGGCTATTATTCAACTACGAATAAGCCTAGCCAATTATATCGAAATCTCACACCTAGGTTACAAAGGCCAGTAAAGGGAGCTTCATTATCATTTAATTTTCATCCATTAAATCAGTTGTTTGATCCTGCTTTTAATAAAGGAAAAGCCAAAGTATTGCCCTTTCATGTTGCCTCCCTATGCTTTAACGCCACTGTTTTGCATTCTACTGTGCTCGTGTGGCTGTTCATCTTAACGCTGCCAAATAGATAGATGGAGAGAGGAGGAGGGAGAGAGAGATCGGGGGAGAGATGGGGAGAGAGACAGAGGGAGGGGGGAAAATTCAAACACATCAACACATTAGCACTGCTTGGCTTGGAGAGAGGCAGCTCTGGGGAGATGAACTGCAGAGACACAGGCTGTGTGTGTGTGTGTGTGTGTGTGTGTGTGTGTGTGTGTGTGTGTGTGTGTGTGTGTGTGTGTGTGTGTGTGTGTCTATCAATAAGTGTGTGTGTGTGTGTGTGTGTGTGTGTGTGTGTTTTGTGTGAGTGCAGGCAGGATGGATGGAGAGAGGAGGAGGGGGGCACCCCTCCACTCAGCAAGAATGCCCCCAGGCCTTGGGACCAAAGGTAGGTGGACAATGACATATTAAATAGTATGCATTATGAATTAGGGAGAGCGTGGTGAGAAAAGCACTCGTGGAGATAGACCTGCCAGCAGGTTTCTGACCTCCCTGCATCTCCAGGCTGTGCAGAAACACTCGTATTCAGCCCCTACTGTCTCACAAAACGTGGGAAGCAATTTAGAGCTTTTAGAAAGGTGCTGTTACTTGCTTGTTGAAAGCGTAATATAAAACACTAGGACATTATTAAACATCCAAAGACAACTGCGGTCAAACCAGCCTTTTACGAGCAGCAGGGTTCTCTTTCAGTCTCACTCGGTTCAACCCTTCATGATGGGAAATGCACTCTGTGTATCTATTCACTGTAACCCTATTCAATCACGCCTGTACAGGCTGGGGACGCCTGATCAACTGTTGTTTGGGCATGCTTACAGCGACTTTTATGGGAGTAGGTGGGGCTACCGAACCCTTAACCCCCCCCCCCCCCCCCTTATTTTCTATAGTGTCACCGGTGTGATTCTGCAGATGGACCTCCAAGCCTGGTGTGGGCGCTCTTTTGCGGCCTGTATAGGTCATGGAGAACTGTCATGTGTTCTGGAGGGTTTGCTCGCTCCACAGATGTTGCCAGACCACACAAGCAAGTAGAAAGAGGTTGTCAACTTTAATCCTCTTAAATCTGGATTTAGAGGCTACTAAGCTTGTTGGACGTATCATCTATCACAACCTCCGTACATGTCGCCTGGCAAATCCATTGTCTTAAGCCGGTGTGATAGGTGACGTGGGCTAACATGACCGAATGGAATTGAAAATAACAACAAATTGATTTTTTCTGACACCTGTGTCTTTGTGTGTGTGTGTGTTTCATGACAAACCGGGAAAACAAGGTATAGAGATGGCCTCTACAGATTATTTTCATTCAGTGTGCAAACACGGACGTAACTTAGGTACACTGAGGTAGGGAGACAGATAAAGTCAAGGCACGTGCGTATGTGCGCACGTGGGGTGGACACACACACACGCACACACACACATTCGCTGTGTTCATCTACATTCATATGGAGTGGCCTCTCTCCGCTCTCTTTGAGTTGAGCTGTCACACTCGGTAGACAGAGAAGCTTTGGAGAGATCTACCCCTCAGCAAGAGAAAGAATCATACGGCAAAGCCAGACAAAGAGAGAGAGAGCGAAGGAGATGGAGAAGGAGGAAACGAAAGAGAGAGCCGTAATACGTTTTCCTCTGAAATATTAAAGCACTCTACATTATTCTGTCCTTCCCTGGGGCTGTGGAGGCTCTCAGTGTCCCAGAGTTCTCAGGACAGAGACCGAGGACAGAGAACTGTCACCTTCCCTCCTTCAGGGGAGGCACTCTCTCTGTTGCTGGCTGTTTACCGGGAGATGGCCTCACACATTTCTCTTACCGAAAGACAGCAGTGGCTCTGTCCAGTAAACAACCCCTAACTGTAGCCCCTCCCATCTACCTTGTAGCATCATAGCCCTATGCAGCAGGCAAGATGGTGGCCCTTTTGGGACTATTCCATTGGTTCCATAACACCAGAGCAGATGCTTTACTGTATTTGGCCAAACATTGTAACATTATCTGCTGACAATTTGTTATCTTATATTGTATATTATAGGCCACTTAAATAGGAAGAGCTATATAGAACTAGGGCCCAGAGTTTTTCCTGGTCAGGAAAAACTCCTGGCTCCACTACCAGCTTCCAGCTGTACTAGTGTTTAACACAGCTCCTTTGTATGTATTTAGCTGCTGATTAATATGGTTTGGTCGGTAGTGTCGACCAGGGTGTCCCTCTGGGCACCTAACCGTAAACCCATTCTCTAACCTGCTGGCAAGGTCTGGCTTCTTGAAGGTGGCCAGTGTCTTCCACCCTTTATCAGTCCTCACATGCTTGTACTGTTTGAACCTCCATGGCCACTATATTTGGATCTGTAGTCTTTTTAATTTTATTGTCTGCGCATTGTGTTACCATGTATGAATTGAGCTGTATAAATCAAGTTTGATTTGATTTGATTTGATTATCTAGGCCACCAGATCCACAGCTGGACCCATCTGGCCTAGCTATTTCTACACACACACACACACACACACACACACACAAACACACACACACCACACACACACACACACACACACACGTGCGCACACACAGGGGTGCCACTAGGAGTGCTGGGGCCTGGGTACAAATCATTTCAAGATTTCACAATCATTTTTCACTAGCCTTAACTAGCCTTTGTTGAAAAGTAAGGAGTGAGTGGAAATAGGAAATCTTATATTTGCTGTAGAATAATAGGTACAGGGACGCATCATGAATAAGTAACGTTCTAAAGTTCAATACAGAGCCCAGTTTGACTTCTACTGCCCAAATACAAACATATAAATTATCATTATACTTTATTATTATTAGAAATTAAAAAAAGATTCCTCATCAAATGAACATGCCAGGTTGGAAAGGAGGAAAGATATTGAAGGAGAGAGTGTGCTTTAGAGGGAGCAGGAGATGGAAACAGTTTGATCGATAGCTGGCAGGTAGCAAAATAGTTGTAAGAAATAGCAGGAATCACCACACATGTTTTGATGTTGTTGTTGTTGTTTTTTTACACTGGCTATATACTGAGTATTACTTATGTTTGCTGTGCCATTTAGGAGGCATTAAAATACTGTAGTTGTGCAGTATTGGGTCGTGTACCCTCAACCCAAGATTGAGCATTATTCAAGGTGTCCCCATGGAACCCTCTGGACCTGGCAGGGCCATCCCCGCCCCCCCACACAGAAGCGCATGCGCACACACACACACACACACACACACACACACACACACACACACACACACACACACACACACACACACACACACACACACACACACACAAACACAAACACACACACAGGACATACTAGGGACATACACACCCACCAGCTGTTGTGGATTACCCAGGCCCAAGTGCCGGCTATATTCTGACGTATGGCCAGCCTTTGATGGGCTCGCCCTGGGTTTGACCTGAAGCAAGAGCACAGGCTTGCCCATGGACGGGGGGATCTGCCTGCCCCTGATCTGGCAGCCTCCCTCCGCTCTGAACTAAACCCCCACAGGCTGTTCCACCCACTGCCTCCCTCCCTCCCTCTCTCCCTTTGCACTAGACTCCACGAGCATAACCCATGCTGTTAAAAGCATACAATAATATGCCACCCAGCTGTTATAAATGTATAGGCCACACAGTATTTATAACAAAAACGGAAACAGAGGAAAGGAACAAAAGAGTCTCCCGTCGATAAAGACGACACACACTTGCACCCAGTCGTGACCTGAGAAGTGTGTGCCAGGGACTTTTTAATTAAAATGGATTCAGGCCTGAGAGAAAGGGGAAATCCATTCATCCATCCATCCCCTCCCTCCCTTCATCCCTTCATCTATGCATTTGTCCGCCTGACAGCGACTCTCCAATCTTCCCTATCTCGGTTTAATCTTCATCATTCTCTCCAAAGCCCCCAGGGTGACTTAACGACATACAGCTAGGGTCAGTCACCACAGCGAGAGGCAGTGGGAGAAACTGACACACAGAGACATAAAGGACATGACGTGTGTGTGTGTGTGGTTGTGTGTGTGTGTGTGTGTGTGTGTGTGTGTGTGTGTGTGTGTGTGTGTGTGTGGGCGCGTGTGTGTGTGTGTGTGTGCCCTCCACCACCCTCCAGATGGGTCACTGCAACATGCACAGACCGCAAAGGTTAAAATTACACAGCTAAAGTTAATAACCCGAGTGGGGGCTAAACCGAATGACAGGCGTGATCCCACAGAGCGCATTCCCACAGCTGTAATAAAACATTCCACCACATCCCAGAATCACCCAGGACTCCAGCTGGGATCAAAGAGTAGAACTTGATATCGGAGAAGGGAAGCGTAGCCGCACAGCTCCCGACTGCTGGTTCAGTATGACGTTCACTCCTAGAAGTGCGTATTAAACTACTTTGTGATTTTCGTTTGTAATTCATTGGTAATTATTTGTCCTTCAGTAGCGATAAAGCCATGGGTGATGTGTGAGAGGCAATTAGCAAGAATTTAGACATTTTAAAACACTTAAGTGTTTTCTTAAGAGTTTGCCATGCTAATGTGGGTTCAAAAAGGATTCCTGTCGAGTTTCATTGTTTGATTTGCACAGCAGCATGTTCTAGGAAGTTTTTGGAATCAAGTGTCAAAGTAGGAAGTTGACACTTGATTCCAAAAAGGGAGGTTCCATGGCGTGTCTTACACAATGTCAAAGTCCAAATCTAATCTCAACTCCACCATCCAGGATAGGCTGCAGGGCAAATCAAACGCACCTCGGAAAGCTTTGCGAGCAGAAGCTGTAATCTGCAATGAATGAACACAGGCCCGAGTTTCAGCATGACAGGCATGACCAGGCAAACAGCTCTCTGTCGGCTGTTTGCAGGGGGGCCCATTTTGGTGCATTTTGCTTGTGTTCGGCAGATCAAAACTGCCCCCCTTTCTCGCTATGTGTTCCTCTCAGTCTGACGGTGACAGGTGTTTTATGGGAACAGCAATATTGTTCGTGAATGTCCTATCAATGATTCAAGCCAGCGCATCAAATGGAGAATGAGAGAGAAAGACGTTTCACCCAGGTTGTTCCATGGGAACGTTTGATATATAATTCACTGTTACCTGTCGGGTTGAGAGAGTGTACAAAGCATGGCTCCTTGGTTTGGACGAGAACGAGAACTAGGACTCCCTACACCGAACCCTCTCCTGCTCCCTCTCAGGCCTCTCTGGTCTTTATCTCAGTGGGCTAATATGGTTTGTCGAAACACAGTGCAAGACCAATTTCCGGGCAAGCAGACAATAAAGTATGACCTCACCGTCGACAAATTAACCTTATGTTGCATCCTTAAAACATGTCATACTGACATGTGTAAGATGTACACTGTTAGGAGACATGCTAATCAGGCCAATCATTTGGAACTGGTTTCCACAACATCCTGTGATGGTGAGTGACCAAGTTAGGTGTGACAAGAACTATCAAACCAATTAAGATGGTAATGCTTTGTATCCTGCTTCAGACTGGGTGACAGATCAAATGGGTAAAACACTAGAAGAGCTGAGGTAAAACTCATTTCTTGGCTCAGACCACAGGGTTGGACCCAGAGCGTGGACTGCTCTGCCGCCGATGACACCAAGTAACATATTCCTTAAACCCAGAAGTTGTCACTGTCATTTTATTTTCTTACACATGGTTTGAGTATTGTGTGCTTACAGTTCTGAATAAATGTTGAGATTAGTGAAAACGCCTACAATAACATTCAAGCCGAAAAAGGTTTTGTTTCTTGATTTAACTAGTGTTACCACCGCATTTGTGTTAATCGGTGTGCTCGAGCTACGAATCTTCAGAAGAGACCCATGTAAGATAGCAGATTAGGGGAATATACAGCACACTCTAGAGTGAGCACTAGGCAGAGGCTTTTGTCATGTTGTCTTTGGGAGTGAGTTGACATTATCCCCACGGATAAGGTTTTACCATGCACGGATTACCACCATGAGACAGCCTCCCTAAGTCCGGGGGACAATAACAAGAGCGGACCTACTCAATCTCTGTCTCATTCTCTTTCATTCTCTCTCTCTCTCAACAACCCCCCCCCCCTCTCTCTCTCTTTCTCTGTGTCTCTCTTAAGCAATCTGTTGATGTGGACAGTCGAGGCTTTAGAGCCCCTTGTTTGAGAATGTTGTATGTAATACTACAATGTAACAGCAGATTTCGCTAACAGCCGATTTCGCTAACGACAGCGTGGACTTACACATAAACAACCATTTTCATTTTTTTGGACTTACTCTAAACAACCATTTTCCATTTGTCTCCTTTAAACCTCTGAATTTAGGCTACTGGATACATCGAGACAAACGATAGTGCTTGACCTAGCGATCTGCAATATACCAGATGTATCAAAACAAAAAAGTATTAGTTTACCCGGATCATTTCCTGTGCAGGTAGAGAAGGCATCAACAGAAATGGCATGGAAATTGATTATGAAGAACATAATCTCGGATCCCAGAATCTCTTATCTCGATTGAGATTCTGGGCGGGCAGAAAGCGCTAGGAAGTCCACACCCCAATAAACTTCTTGCTGCAGGCTCCACCCTCCTCCTCCACCAAGGCTATTGTTTACAAACCAATGTGCATTGCACAAAATGAAAACAGAGTTATTTGGAGAGGTTTTCGATGCCAGCATTTCGCAGCTGAACAGTGTGCATTCAAGTTTGGATAAAAAAAGCACTCCTCTCTATTCGTCGGTGAAATTCATGCATCGCCTCCCATCAGCACTTTTGGATGGGTGCCCCATCAGACTCTCCATTTAATTTGAGAGTCTGTTAGACTATGAAGAACATTACTGCGACTCAGCGATTACAATGTTGGGGAAAATCATACAAGCGCATGTTAGATCTAGCCATTCCAGTCAGGAACGATTGACTTATTGCAGCAAAGCAAATAGACTCTAGATCCGATACTTCACACAGCAAAAGAGAATCCATATCCGACAGATTTGTGCAAGTATTTGAGCACACTTGAAAAGGAAAAACTGAATAAAAAAAATAAAAAGATGGAACTAACAAGTCACACCACAGCTCTCATTGGATGATAAACATAGCCCCAGCCTCATGTGAAGTTGAAATAGAACCCCACAGAGAGAGAGAGAGAGAGAGAGTGTGTGTGAGAGAGAGAGGGAGAGAGAGAGAGAGAGGAGGGGAGAGAGAGTTACAGTATAGAGGGGAGGGGAAGACAGTGAGTGAGAGAGAGAGAGATACAGTGGAGGAAAGAGGGAAAAAGAAAGAGAGAGACAAAGCTAGAGAAAGAGAGAGAAGGAGTGAGAGAGCGGAGGATAGCAGGGTGATGAGATGTGACCTCCACCTCCTGCGCCTGAGCGGAGCCTCCTCCATCTTAACCAGGATCCGGTGGCACACAACCCACCATCACTCTTGGCACACAGCCACACGTTGGCGTGAATCAGTCCTACTGACAGCCTCCACCATCAACACTTCCCTCAGAGCTCATGATGTACCCAGCTGCTACTGGAAGTGCTAAGTACCCAGGGCTGCTGGGGTCGGCCATTTTAAATCCAGGCCGTGAGGGAGATGAGCCGAGATCTGAGTCGTGACTTGAATAACAGCCATGTCTTTGACAACGACTGATGTTCTGGAATCCTGAAAAAGAAATGTTGACAAGGAATCGACCTTCATACATACGTACAACACTGGCCCATACTAGTTGTATTTCCGCCTTGTCCATTCAGGACAAAAATCCAAACAAATTTTATTTAAATTAAAAGTTCAGTTCAAGAAGAGTAACGTGTCATTTACTTTCATTCTCTTTTTTAATTGTTTTTTATTTTGAAACATCATTTCAATTCCGTACCTGAGTGAACTTAATTCAAATGGAATCAACCCCGGCCCTGTTCTACAATCAACCCCGGCCGATAAGACCCAGAGCTGCAGGCGTCACACTGCAGTCGAGTATCCTCACGCAGGGCCACCATTATCCAACTAAAATGGCTGTTATCGGATTGATAATGACCATCTGAACCTGCCAGGGAGCCCCTCCACTCCCCCAAACTCCATTTCTGCTTCCATGTGTCCGTTTGCAAATTGATACCGGAACCCTGTTCCCAGAGGGTCTGTAATTCAATAGCCACATCTAACAGCCCCAGATCAGATATGATGAACTGTAATCCTCTTCTCCAGTGCCACACAGTCACATGCAATCCTGCCATGCTATATCTCATTACCCTGGAACCATTGTAAGCGGCGCCTGCATTGGCGGCATATATATGAATGAATGGGGAGACATTAGCGGGAGCTCAACACCGCGTATCCATCCGCAAAGTGGCAGCGTGCATCTGGACCCGACTGGCGCGACGTGAGCTCGACTGGATGTATTCAAATGAGCGAGCCGGCGTAAATAGCTCCCCTGTTCACGTTTTTGAAAAATGTTTCCCCCCAAACAAAAAAATAAATAAGTAAATAAAACCCTCCACATAAACAGAGAGAATAATGCTCCTGCTGTTTACTTACGATTATTCTCATTTCGATAACGCTTTGATTTCTCTGCGGCGGTATTATGGCAACATAACCATTAACTATGGTCTCTGTTTTTCTTGTGGGAAATGCAAACTCCACAAGCGCATAACAAAACAAGTCAATTTAGCTGATATGTGAAAGAACGGATGTACGAAGAGGTCCTACAGGCTTTGTTTTGGGACGCCTAAATCCTCCGACACAGGTTATCCCATCACGCTAACAGGGGTGTGGTCCTTTGAATATGACTCGGCCTACTGAACAAGTCTGCGGTAAAGTCAACGTAAATACCACATCATGTTCCCAGCATTAGTCTAAAGTATTATGGGACATACTGAGCACTTTATAAAAGGGATTATCAATTATTCATATTTCCTGCCCCACACGTCCCACAATTTTCCCTTTCCATAGATTAATATTTCAGCACCACCATTCACCATCCACCCCAATGTCCCGGTGGACATTTTGCCCACATAAATCACATTGGTGACATTAGAGAAGCCTATGATGGCCTCCTGTGGTACTTTGATGGACTTCACTCACATCCATCTCAGGGTCCCTCGACTATAAGTACTGGAGTGTAACATTAAAGCATGAACATATGATATCTATAGAACATATCGAGGGATATTGCAACTTTGACTCTTTTGAGACACCACACTAATGCGTTACATACAGGCGGTTTGGTGGCTCTTGAAGAGTGTTAGTGAATGTTGTTATATTTGGCCCGGCAGTTTACTCTGGAATCATGCATGGATGCCTGGTTACCGAGTTGATTGAATAAGGTCCTGTAGTCTCATGAAATATACATGATAGCCTGAGGACAAAAAGGACCAAAGTAGAAATGGGTACATACCAGGAAGTGTAAAATGGTGGCTTGAGGATTGGAAGGGGAATGGTAATGAGATATCTAACTGTCCCTCAGTCCCGCTCGGTCGCCTAATTGCTGTCTCTGAAACTCCTTTCATTTTAGCTTTCTTTCTTCTTTCTCTCTCTGTCTCAACCTCCTACCACCACCAAGCTAACATCTACTGTACTGTCTAGCTGCTGCACAGATTCCCTAATCTACACATATATATGACTTTCTATATCTATCTATCTATCTATCTATCTATCTATCTATCTATCTATCGACACACACACACATCCCACCGGGTGGGGGGGGGGTCATATGGCCAGGAAACGATCTATCGGTCTGTCTGTCTGTCTGTCTGTCTGTCTGTCTGTCTGTCTGTCTGTCTGTCTGTCTGTCTGTCTGTCTGTCTGTCTGTCTGTCTATCTATCTATATCTATATCTATATCTATATCTATATCTATATATGTAGATGCAGATTAGGGAATCCGTGCAGCAGCTAGACAGTATAGGATGTATATATAGGATATATAGGATGAGGGTAATGCCCAGTTCTTTAGTACCATTGGATATTTGTAGATCTGTGAAGCAACACAAAGTGCCCTGTCAAGGCTGGCCCCCATCACCCCAAAGCCCCATGCGAACAACTGAGAAAGCATCTGGTGAGGGACAGACAGAGAACGCATCTGGGGAGGGACAGACAGAGGGCCTCAGAGGCAGCGAGGCAAATCTGAGCCTGACCTCCCTGGAGAAAGAGAACAAACTGGATTTATATCTTTGTTTTTAATCCCCAACACGCTATGCTCCACTGCCCCTACTCGTACTAAGGCAACATGCACAGCCATGGACATGAAAAACACGGGGGGCTCGCCTGTCAGGAAAACATCAACTCCACTCTCTCAACTGCGACATCCCAAAACCCGACATCCCAAAACCCTTCTGCTCATGTCGTGGCAGATGTATGTCTGTTTATTCTTTTCTGTCACTCTGATGCCCATCTGTGTCTCTCTCTCTCTCCCCCCCCGCCCCCCGTCCCGTCCCGTCCCCCCACCACCCACCCAACGTTTTTTTTTCTTTTCTTTTCTTTTCATGTCATGCCTGCGTGCTCTCCTACCTGGAAGAATTCCGCTCCAGCACGCCTGCTTTTTGACTTGGCACTTTAAGGTGTGCACAGAATTACAATGATGTGTCGGCTAGGGAAGGTTCCCAGCCACCCTAGAACCTATCAGAGAAATGGGAATCCAGCCAGCACAGCTCCAAATACAATGTCTCACGCTCCCCCACACACTCACACAGTGCACTGCTACAGCATATCCTCTGGCTGGTTACCTACAGAGGGAGCAATGAGGCTCAGTCCAAGGAATCTTAATAGAGATTTATAGCGGGGGCGGGGGGTGTGTGTGTGCGCGGGGGGGGGGGGGAGGCTCAAGACTACTGGAAATCAACAGTCACAGAGGTACAATAGTGTAGTGTTTTGTGTGTGTGTGTGTGTGTGTGTGCGTGTGTGTGCGTGTGTATACCATATTTTAGATTTTGTTTAGTCTTAGTCATTTTTACTAAAATAGCCTTAAGTTTTAGTCATATTTTTTTCACTTGAATCATGATTTAGTCTAATTATTGTCAAAATGATGAAAACTATGGGCTGTTTTAGTCGCCTTAATGTCATTTCATTTTAGTCACAGCACATTTGTATTGCCTCATTAACCCATCGTAAACATAAATCACTGACGTCCTTGTGCTCAAACATATAGCTTGTCCTACTGACATATTTTTCTGCATAACATCCTATCGCTTCTCTTCCCAACAGACAAATTAGCTGAATAATTACTCTGCAGCAGATTTAGTCACACCCCTGTACATGGTACATAAAGTGGTACTCAGTGGTCCTTTGTGGCTAAGTTGGTAGAGCATGGCGCTAACAACGCTTAGATTGTGGATTAGATTCCTGCTGGGACCATATATACTGAAAAATGTATGCACTCACTGCAATGTAAGTCGCTTTGGACAAAAGCGTCAGCTAAATCGCATATATTATTATAAAGTTTAAGAGGATCAGCCTCAGCCAGGCAGATTTGCTGACATTGATCACAAAATCGGTGCTTATTTCTTTACCAAAGGTGATTTGTAAATCAGTGACAAGTGCAGCGTATTACTCAAACTAACCGCCCCTCTCAAATGCGAAGATTCACTGACTGTCTTGTCTCGTATTTTCCGCTGTAAATTCGTGGGTGCAAAGCTTTCTTCTCCCGTGGAAACTTTTCATTCTGCCTTGTTTGAATCAACATGATAAATAGCTCCTTTTTCTGTGGACAGCAAGCGCGTGCCCGTTTGCTTCAATGAAGGGTTTTTTGGCCAGGGTGGAGACAGGCAGAGGTGGGGGTGGTCATGACTTGCAACTAACCTGTGCATGGTATTCATTTTCCACCAATAACAACATTGCAACATTGCAATGAGAAAGTCACACAGTTCTGCTAATGTCATGCATTCATGCTTTCGATTAGACCAAGAAAATAGCACCTCTTTCCAAAAACTCTTATCATTTCGTCTTGTTTAGTTTTAGTCAACAACAACGAACAATGATTTTCATTTAGATATCGTTTTTTTTCTGGGTCTGTTCAGTCTGTTATCGTCTTGTCTTTTGCCACAGAAAAAGAGGTGTTTGACAAATATTTCGGTTATTCATTTTGTTGACGAGTGCATGTGTGCGTGATGTGTCACAGGTACACCAATTATGTGTGTTAGCTGTTTGGGTGTACATGCATATGTATGAAAGAGAGGAGCTGACAAAAGAAAACAGACAAAGATGCTACAGTCTGCAGACAATGATATAGGCAGAATGGGAGACAATAACCAGAGAGAGAGAGAGAGACTGAGAAAGAGATAAAGAAGAAGGAGAGCGAGAGAATGAGGTTTCAGTGAAATATTCTGGGGGTGCCTAATGGATAGACCATGTTTCCCTCCTGGAAATGGAGAGATTCATTTAGAGCTTGAATGACAGAATGACCTGAATGATATTCAAATCATGTTACTGTCTCCCTGATCCAGACCTGCGCTCGTGAAACATCCTCACTACTGCTTTAAACCACATTACCATACAGTTTCACCTAAAACATGGCTCCCGTAACTGCATTACCATAAGGATCCACCTTAAACATGAGATCACTTAAGCTAGATGGAGATAAACGCTATCGTCCCTAAAGCTACGCCTTACAGACAATTTCATCACCATTGTCCCTCCTGACAACACTGCGTACTTCCAACTCAGTAGATTCAAATACATTATTTGTTCATTACATAACATCACATAAAGTCTCTGTTTCAGTCACGTTCTCTGTATCAGTACCGTAATGCAATTTAGCCAAATCTCTATGGCCATATTTGACATTCAATGAGATAATGAGTTAATATTGACAGACAAAATAGATTCGCCGTGATTGTTTACTCCCACTGCATTAACTAAATAACTAAACGCTTGATTTTACAAATGGCATGCATGTGGAACACATTTAATAAACCTAGCTGTTAGCTACGGGGGAAACACCTATTGGAATTCCCTTTAAAGAATAGTCATCCGACCTGGAGTATCTTTTAATGCTTTATAGCCATAACACTGGACACCCAAGTGCTATCACACCACAAGTAATATCCAGCGAAGAAAATATATCAGCGCTCGACCCCATTGAGGCCCCAACCCTCCTGCTAGATAACAATCACTAAGAATCATAAAAACCACTCACCAGAACCTTAGCCAATGCTTTACAAGCACTGTTATTCAAATGGTGGCTCTGATGTCGCACTCTACATAGATTCATTTAATAAATAATAATAAAAAAAAATAGATCCAAATTAAATATGTTTCCTCAGAGTTTGCATTGTCTAACTATCAACATACCGTGTGATCGTGAGGTCGTAGACAAGCACGACATACTGTATGACCAATTACGAGCAAATAAATCTCGTTAAAATTGTTTTCCGAATTATTGAGATGTGCTGTGTCAATCACCTTTTCAACCTAACGGCCTTTAACCTCGCTTATTTTTATTCATTTCCTTTAATTAGCCTGCTTTGCTAAGCTTATTGATTATCAATGTTGTATGCATACCCCATGGAGTAGTTTTTTAACTACCACGCGCCATTTCGACTTCTATCCTCTAGTCCCTGTGCTCTTAATACACCACCCAGGAGAAGGAAGCCGAACGAGGAAGGCAGAACGATATTCTGTGTGATGTCTCCATCTGCGTAATAGAATTAGCTAAATTTGAGCAGACAGCCCCCCCTCTATCCATGATCTCTTGCAGTGCGTCTCAAGAGTCATACATACATGTATGTGGTTTGACATTCAACTAAAGCGAGTCAAGATGGATATCTAAGGCTACGGAGCCTCCATCTCACTTCCACACGGTGTCTGACCATTAAGAATCAATAGCATTGACGTGGATTGGGCCAAAGCATTAAACTGGGAATAAGTATTCGCTGAACTGAAGCTGGTTTCCCAGTTGTAGAGTATTGTTTGGGACTCCTGCCAAAATGGAGAAATATTACGTCAGCACACCATAAAAACACAATAATAATACGTCTTACCCAATAAAAGTCTCTGTTTCAGTCACATTCTCTGTATCAGTACCGTAATGCAATTTAGCCAAATCTCTATGGCCATATGTGACATTCTATGAGATAATGAGTTAATATTGACAGACAAAATAGATTTGCTGTGATTGTTTACTCCCACTGCATTAACTAAATAACTAAACACTTGATTTTTAACACTAAACTGAATTACATTTGTGCAAGTTTGCCACTGATTCTGCGTACTCCTGCCAACTAGACATTATGTGAAATTAAATTATGCGTTTAAATCCACTGTATTTACCAACCATTATGAGATGCATATTCCTGCTGAATATCATATTCTTTTTGAAGATGTTATCAAAGAGAAAGTGACACAGAGCCCATGCAATAGGCATAGACAAGTATACAGTCAATATGCATGCATGCACACACTCCAACAAACACACACACACACACACACACACACACAAACACACACACACATACACATAGCCAATCACACATAGCCATTCAAACGTGACGAAAAACATCCCTCGTGATGTTTAAAGAACTGTTCCCTCGAGTAATAAATTATCTGGCAGCCTCCCGCTAAGAAAATACTAAATATGCAAAATTCAGAGCTCCAATCCTCTACTCCCTGTCCTCCTCCATCTTCCTAGCCATCTCCATCTCTCCCCATCTTCTCTGTCTCTCTGTTGTGTGGCCTGCATTTTCTATTCCCTTTCCTCCTGTTTTTCCTATTTCCATCCTCTCTCTTTCGATATCGCTCTCCCTCTCTCTTTCCCTTTGTCCATGTATCCCTCTCATCCCTTTTACTTTCTGCTATCCATTCTCCTCTCTCTCTCTCTCTCTCTCTCTCTCTCTCTCTCTCTCTCTCTCTCTCTCTCTCTCTCTCTCCGTAGTGTGGCCTGCGTTCTACACTCCTATCTCCTCCTCTGCCTCTCTCTCCCTCTCTCATTCTCTCTCTCAAGCCTCTCTCTCTCTTTCTCTCAATGAATCTCCCTCTCCCTCCATCTCTCTCTCCCTCTCTCTCCCTGTGGCGCGGCCTCCAGAGTCAGCCTGTCATACCTGCGGCAGCAGCACAGTGCTCATATCTTCACTTGAATCTTAAATGGGATCTGGGTCTCGCCACCTGATCCACCCAGACAGGAGGTGAGAGCTGCCCTGTCCCCATCCTCTCCTGCTCCCATGCATCCATATTTGTTTTCAAAAAGGTGAAATGTCAACTCCAGTCACAGCATACATCCCAGCATCCGCATATCCTCCCCATCCTCAGCAGAGAAACCCGATTCCGAGATAGGGAAGGCTTTGTGGAATGATACTAATATCAAGTGCGTGGAGATCACAGGAGGAACAATTCTTATTGCGATAATAAGTCAACGGTGAGATGAGAACGGAAAAATAGAGTACTTTCCCGGTTTATATGCGCCGTTAATGAACACGGCAATGCAAATACCATAATGTAGCCTCCTGTTTATGCATTTCTAGGAGCTCATCTTCATGCATATGTAGATTATGGATCATACAAAGTAGGGTTTTTTTTTCTTCAGCAATACAGCAATAGTGTATGATAATTAATGACAATCTGTTCTTATAACCAACACTCTTGTGGAACACTCTTTTCCATTTTCACCCACACACGCACGCACACACACACACGCACGCGCGCACGCACGCACACACTCTCTCTCTCTCTGTCTCTCTCAGGAGCTCACACACACCCAGATCTAGACACCCCCCCCCCCTCCCTTATTGGAGAAGCAGACTTACGTGTTCTGAAGCGGTGGTGTGGGCGTGTGGCTGGACCTTTATTGGGGCGTCCATGGTTCCAGCGCTGGGTGGGCTTGGCCGGGGGGGACGGTGGGGAGGTGGGCGGAAGCACCTTGGTCGCGGTCTTAGCGGCGGTGGTGGTGGTGGAGGCGGCGGCGACCGCCGTGGCGGTGGCGGTGGTACTCGTGGAGGAGGAGGTCGGTCCGGATCGTGAGTTGGGGGTTCCATTCCGACCGGAGCCCCCGCCGCTCCCGCCTCGCCGTACGGTGGTGCTGCGCGGCGGGGTCACCTCCTTGCCCTCGGGTGGGGCGAGCCGGGGGGCACGTGTGGTGGTGGCCGTCCCTGTCACGCGGGTGCCGACCCGGTTATGGAGGTGTGGAGCCCGGTTGCCGGAGCCGCCGGACACAGCCCCGCCGCCTCCGTTGCCAGGGCTACCGCCGGCGGAATGGTTGGCGGGCGCCCCGAATCGAGTTCTCGGTGCCGGGGCTGTGCCATCCGCAGCCAGGGGGGTAGTGGTGGACAGCATGGCTGAGATGGTGGTGGCAGTAGAGGTGGTGGTCGTGGTAGTGTCTAGCCCCTTGGGCATGGTGCTGGGTTTGGAGAGAAAGATGGGGTCCTGCCCGATGCCCTTGGCGTCCACTAGGTCCGTGGGCACATAGTCTTGGACGGAGCCCACAACAATCCACTTGAGCAGCATCAGGCTGAGCCCCAGGCCCACGAAGCCCATCACCAGGGGCACGGCGCACAGCCACGTCTGCTGGCGGGGCCACACGGCGCAGGGGCCGCAGCGGAGGGGTCCCTGGGCCCTGGGAGAGGCCTGCTCAGCCTCAGAGCCTGGCTCCTCCAGGGTCATCACCCCCAGGCTGCTCGCTCCAGAGCGCTCACTCATCCTGCCAAGCGTGGTTCGCACTCTCAGAGGTTGGGGGTCAAGCCGGGGGCCCAATGACAAAAGGGCATGCAAAGAGGGAGGGGACGGGGCACTAGACCAACACTGGGCATCTTACCAATGCACCCACACAATGCCTACATTGACACATACACACACACACACACACAGACACACACAGAGACACAAACGCACACATTCACTAAAGAGCACCCACAGACACGTACCAGTAATTACAACCCGAGCATCTCACACAAATGGCATACACAAGCAATTTACACTCCCTCTGGCGCAGAGCGATGTACACATACACGCATGCACACACACACACCTACAAACACAGGTTAGATTATCTATGGGCAGGTGGGAAAGTGGAGTGGGAGGGGGTGGGGGGGGGGGGGGGTAGAGAGGTGGCGGAGGGGGTCGCGCCTGTGTAGTTCAGCGGTAACAAAGCGACGCTTAATCCCAGGATGCTTCACTCCCCTGATAAAAAAGGGAACGAAGAAAAAAAGGACAGGCAGGCAGGGAGGACATCGATCCACGGTGTAGCGAGCTGCAGCGGTAAATCCGTGTGTGTGTATGTGTGTGTGTGTGTGTGTGTGTGTCCGTCCGCGTTTCTGGATGTGTGTGTCTGTGCGGATGAAACAAACCCCAGTCAGGGCAGCCACCCCTCTGCGGTTCCAACTCTTCCTTTTTTTTCCTCCTTTTTTCCCCGACACCAAAAGCCGTTTTTTTTCAAAGCCACTTCTGTTCTAATGAGGTGGTGAGGTGGGTGGATGGGGGCTCAGGCTACGGTATAGTTCCAGAAGAGGCTCCTAGTCTGAAGGGTCTTCCTCCTCTCCGAGCTTCTCTTCCCCACTTCGGAGCTCTCTTTTTCAGCCTCGGCTCAGCCTCGCTCTCTGCCCCTGCTGTCCCCGTACAGTGTTGCTCCAGCGGTCGGGCGACAGTAATCCGACATACAGTGAGAGAGAGAGAGAGAGAGAGAGAGACAGTGGAACTGAAGAGAGAGAAAGAGAGAGAGAGAGAGAGAGAGAGAGAGAGAGAGAGAGAGAGAGAGAGGATCAGGCTGCGGGCTGTGATGGAGGGTTGGGTGTAGGGGGGGGGGGGGGGGGTGGAGGGTGCGGGGGGGTTAAATCCAACTGATCCCCTTCCAATCCTTTTCCCTTCAGATCTCCTGGACCGTCCGTCCGTCTCCAGCTGTCTGTCCGCTGCCTGTCATTGCGGTAGAAATCATGGGGAAAAACCTCCGGGCTGGCTGCTCATCTGTACCGCTACATTCCCACACTGACGAGAGCCGGAGTGAGCAGCGCGCGCGCGCGAGAGAGAGACACACGGAAAGAGAGACCGAGCGGTAGAGTGAGAGAAAGAGAGAGAGAGACAGTGAGAGAGAGAGAGAGAGAGAGAGAGAGAGAGAGGAGGAGGATGGGAGGAGGAGAATGGGAGGGGGAAGCTGGTGCTGTTCTGAAAAACTGATGCGGCGGCTGTTCTTGGAGGCTGCAGACTGAGGGGAGAGGAATTGAGAGAGAGAGGGGGGGGGAAGAGAGAGAGAGAGAGGGGGGGGGGGGTGGGGGGGAGAGAATGAGAAGAGAGAGGTCCGCTCAATCCGCTGTGAGTGATGTGGGCTTTAAGGCTCCCGACCAGTGCTCTCCTCCCTTCCTCCAATGCTGTCTGCAGGACTCCAGACTGACAAACAACAACTGCCACATCCCTTCCTGCCCCCCAACACCGCGTGCATGCCTATAAATGTATGTGTGTGTGTGTGTGTGTATGTGCGTATGACAGAGATCACACTGCCTCCTCTATCACCATTAAGAAAGAGAAGAGAGAGAGAGAAAAAGAGATAGAGACAGAGAGTATGAAAAAGAAAGAGGAGGAAGAGAGTGTTAGAGAGAGAGAGAGAGTGTTAGAGAGAGGAGAGAGAGAGAGTGTGAGAGAAAAAGAAAGAGGAGGCAGAGATCCTGTTGGAAGCTCTGCAGCAGCAGCAGAGGCAGAGACAAGGAGGCAGTGTACAACACACCACAACACACAACCCACCCGCCCCGGACAGGAGCTGCTATAGACACACCCCAGGGAGCGGAGAGAGAGGGAAGGAGGAGGGAGGGGAGGGGAGGAGAGGAGAGGCGAGGCGAGAGCAAGCTAGAGAAGGAGGGAGGTAGAGTAGGGAGGCGCTATCCCCCCCCCCCAGTCTCCCACCAGCAGTGCAGGAAAGAAAAACAAACCAAACGTCAGGCTCATCATTTATGGGTGGGTTGAAGCCCTCCTTCAACCTGATCCGTCGACACACAGTCGATGAAACCCTCATTTTACAGTTCCCAGGGGACATCGGTGCTGGGCAGATACCCAATCAGAGCCAAATCTGCAAGGCTCGGTGACTGACTAACAGCATCAAGGAATAACCATGCATAAAACATACAACCATGAGCCAATGCACCATTACGACAGCTTGGCCCAAAAAAACAACAATTTTAAAGGTAGAAAATAAGGTGATATTGTTATACAAGTTGGCCATGACAACCAGTGCAACAGTGGCACTTTTACAACAGTTGGCACTATTAAATGGTACAGATATTACTTAGAAATGATACGATAGTTTAGTACGACTTTGATTTGGTTCTGTAATATTTGTTATGACAAGTACAGTACCACTAGTGACCATTTAGTACCAGGTAATGAATTAAAATTATACAATGGGTTGATGAAAACAAGCACGGTGATTGGCCTAAAGACGTTAGAAGCCGTGACGTAATAACGATAGCGGCACGGTTAAATCACTTAGGGTATACCTCCGCTGCAGTAGATTTCTGGATCAGGTTCCCTTGACAACGTGGGTAGTTTTGGGAGCTACTGATTTGTTGTGTAACCATGGTATAAAAGCAATAGTGTCCTCGGGCATGATTTAAGCAATAATGCCCTCGAGGCTGTGATTTATCATCAATATTGTCACTTAATAGGGGTTTGCTGGCACTCCACTGTGTGTCGTATCTGAGAACTCCCCCTACCTGTGACAATATGACAAATCAGGGCCTCGAGGGCATTGTTAAAAAATGCGAAAGACAAAACAAATATACACTTATGCTCTAATATATACTCATGCTCAACACCTTAAATCAGTCCCTCTAGGATTTCGCTATGTTTTTTGCGATATCTGCTTGATTTTGCTGCAGTTTTTCTGAAATGTTATGTTATTTATGTTTTTTTTATGTTTGGATAATGTTAATTTCACTTAAAGCAGTAAAATATTATATGTGCTCAGTTCTAATAAGATGGAAAACTTTCTCTTGTGTTCCAGCACTATATTGCACAGAGTACTAAACAACTTGGACCCTTTTACCCGGTATTTTGCATTGAATTATGCGATCGCGGAATCTAAAAAAACCTTGAGGGACTGAATTCAATGGTAACAATGTTTTGGTCCATGATGGATCCTCATCAAAAAGAAGATCTTCATTCTCTGAGCAACAAAGCATCTTAACTAGACCTCATGAACAGGTAGGCAAAAAATTACGCTACAGTTTAAAATAACTATAAATAATAAGCTAGTTTAAAATAACCTGATGCCCAGCCACAAACTGATTGGTGTGATTCACAGAGGTGGCAAATGTAGTGGCCACTTCCATCTGTGCAGTTCTCGTGTGCCCAGGATTTCCCCAGCACTGTGTTACAATTGCCCCAGGTAATGTTACATTTGCACCCAACCCTTGCAGCCATGACAAAACCAAATGTAACCCAGGTTCTCACGATGGGACACCTTTTGCTGAAGCAAACTAGCGGGCAACAATTCTGACACGTCAATCATGTCAATCCATGGCCAACAGAACAATCATAATGACACCAAAAAAAAGATTAGGATTCCTAGACATTAAACCTTAAGACAGCAGGAGAAAAATGCTGTCGATCCAAAACGTTATATTTACTCTTCAAAAACGACTTTTCCCAATGAAAAAACCTGCAGATGGTGAGATATTTTATTTAATTTTGTTCATGCAGGGAGTAAACCCAACCGTGCCTGAGTGAGTTCCATCTCTCTAACTTGATTAGAGAAACGCAGGATGTTTCAATTGACCCGTTGTGTTTGTCCACAATCTCTTGTAATTACATAGAAATGGAAACATTTCTGGAAGATGATGTGCAAACTACAACAATTAAAAAGGCAACAAAAAAATGTTCCCATCAATACAACCGATATGTGTCTTGCAGGAAAGGAAAAGAATAAAATGTAGGCGGGTATAAGCAGTAACAAAGGTTTGTGTCCAGCCGTGAGAAGAGGGGCGTGTGAGGATGAAAGAAAGTGAGTGGGTGAGCGAGAAAGATAGATGGTGAGACAGAGAGGAGGGGGAGGTAGAGAAAAAAACGAGAGACAGGTGGGAGAGAAGTACAGTGCAAAAACATGTCTGTGCTCTCTTCAAGACACTTACATAAGCATCCGTCTTCAACAATCCAAACCCTTTTGACGGAAGACCTCAAATGTACCCCCCCCTTAACAGTCAGCGACTAACAATCAAACCATCAACATGTACTGCCTTTTTCACACGCTCTGGTCTCTCCAGAGTTCCGCTATAACAGAGGACTTTTTACATTTGAACACAATAAATTCACAATAACACCCGGAGGTGGGTTTCTCTTTATCAGCCATCATAAATAATAGAAAATAACTGTGACAAAAGGCACACAGTAACAGCCCCATGGATATTCATATCTCCGAATAGATGATCATTCCCTTTTAATAACACCAGACTAATGTGAATGATAAGTCAGACGGCATTGTTTACCCATGCAGAGGCAGAGAGTCCCTCCAAGATGCCTTTGAACTCTACAGGCTGTCGTGACAGTAAGCCTCTCCCTGGAGTTCGCTGTGCTACTTTCCCTCCTTGTAAATTAGTATGTATTCAGATCTCTCAATCAGCTTCTGTTTTTACAGCTGAGGGTTTTTACAGCTTTGAATCAGAAGTACAGCGTTTGTGAAAGACCCATAAAGGTTATTCAACAATAACATTTGGTTCAAAGGTAGGTAGGTCATTACTAATGAACTACCTTGGCAGGCAAGTCAGGTTATCCAGTATTCAGCAAAATAACCATTATAGTAACATACTGGATTTCAACATTGATCTATTGTTGGAAGCTACAATGGTGAAACTCTATGGCTCTGGTTCAAATTGCTTTGATCGCCATTTCGGTAAGACATATTTTGACAGAATTTGGTCCTTAATGGCTTCAACCACAGCCAGTAAGAGATAGTTGTATAGCTTACAATAGAACTTTGTTTAATCACAGTTATGGAAGAGTGTCTGCACAGAGACTGAAAAGAAAGCCTCAGGCCATTCCTGCAGTCTCTCCCTTTCTCTCACACAAAAAATCTCTCCGACACACACACACACACACTCACACACACACACACACACACACACACACACACACACACACACACACACACACACACACACACACACACACACACACAGCAGATGAATACCCACAGACATGTCATGCACACAAACTGGAACAGTAATATGGGGAGCTCCTTTCTGGAGAGGCCTTTGAAAATGCTGAGCTCCAGCCACTGCCAGCCTCAAAGCTGCTGCGTTCGTCCAGATGACAAGGTATCAGAGTTCAACCTGCAGTAGGGCAGACAGCATTTACCCCTCCTAACCAGCAGATGGCCACACATTTGGAAAGAGTTTATTTTCAATGGGTGCGCATGCACCCACAGAGATAGTAGGAACCAGAGGATTCATCTTCCTTTTTTTATTTTTTTTTACTAATATCTGCACATTGTCCCCCACATTGATTTGAGCTAAATGTGTGTAAGTTCCAGTCGACTACATATATTTTTTCTCAACACATTTTCGTTCGTTGGCAATGTCAATTCTTGCATAACAACTTTAAACACGTTTGATAGTCAATCAGGCAAACCGGGGCCATTACTAAATAGTAAACCAATCCAAAACCTGTTATCATCTCTTGTCTCTATTCTAGTACAGTAGTTTTGTCACAGTTATATATAGCTAGTAAGTTCATCTATCTCCTCATCTGCAATGCTATGCCGTATTGCTTTAACTTGGTTAATACAAGTCTTTACCCTCTCACCTGGCTTCCCCTGATGAGGAAGGGAGCAAATCAGCCCTGCTACCTGCCCCTATCTCACCTGAGATCTGGCCCTGTTCACCAATATGGACTTGAAGCTGGACCTGCCCTAGACAGAGCAGGCCACACAACTGTCTCCAATTGAGGCTGCTTAGGGGATTGACTCCTACAGCACAAAGTCATCCCGCGGGCAGTCTTAGCATTATTCGATTGCTGATTGCAATACCTCATTGTGAACCTGAAGTCTTCTACTGTCATACTACTTTGAAATAATCTTCTGAATTAATTAATTAATAATCTTTGCAATTTATACAAAAGTCTTTCAAATTCACAATGAGGTATTGCAATACAAAAATAACATGAAGACCAAGTAGGACGACATTGTGCCATAGGAGTCAATCCCCTTGGCAGCCATAATAGGGATGCCTCAGGACCCCACTTACGTTGTGAGGTACACTCGGATTAGACCTCCCCTTGAGGAAACACACCCCTACCACAAACCTGCAGTCATTCCACCCTTTTTTCTGACAGATACAAGCCATAAATGTTCTCCTTGTACAGCTTTCATTTAAATAATTCTCAGTTGTGTATTTGTGATGTGAACTGTGTCATTGTACCGTATGTATCAATGTATGTATATTTTGATGTCATGAGGCCCTCTCTGGCCCTCCTCACACTACAAGCCCGTCCATTTTGGGGGCATAGGCTGGTTAGATGGACCCAGCTGAGACTGATTATCAATCAAAGTTATTGCTCCTACCACTCACCCTTCTTTCAGTAGCTGCTGCAGCCACACAGGTTGGATGGTACTGAGGTAGCATGTGGCTGTTTCTATGGCCACCTTTATTTAGAATGTTTGATGTAAGTGGTTGTGAACGCTTGAGTTAATCTACGATATGCTTTATTTAACCTATGCGCATAAAGACGTATGTCTGGACCTTTACCCTGCCTCCTTGAGCCTCTGTACCAGTTAATCAACCCTGCTCCTTAGGCTGTGATACCACATCACCCCACATGCTGCCTCAATATTTTTAGAATATGTTTTTCTTGTATCAAGAATCAAGAATGTATCAACTCCTGGCTGAATAATGTATTTCTCTACTGGGACAATAATTGATTGAGTTGAGGTGTTTGGCTGACTCGTATCATACTTATCATTATTATTTTATCAACTGCTACTGTACTTGACAGGATAAACTTTGGAATAAACATAAAATCCCATCCAGGGGTGTAGTGGTCAAAAGAAAACAGGTGGTCAAATTCTGAACATCATGGATTGAATAGGTTAGAAGACCCTAATGCAAATAACAGACCTAGCATTAAAGATGGGTAAACCCTATTCGCCATGTACCCAACAAAGTACTAAGACGAAAATGCCTGAGCAGACAGATAATTAAAAGATACGTTATTAGGAATATGTACACAAACTAGTGATGCCAACACATTTTGCAGGCTTTCTATAAATAATTTAGACTCAAATACAAAAAAGCAGCTCCTCCCTCGCCAGGATCGATGAACTTCTCAATTTGGGGGTTCGGCTCATGCCCTACGACTACACAGTATGACGAGATCCTCTGCTCTTGTGAATAATTGTCGATATGCATGAATAAAAACATTTGTGACACAATTTAAAATATCTAACCACGTACTTGCAGTTTGTTGTCCAGCTACCTTCACAAATGTATATTACGAATTATGAAACCTATCACTGACAAACCTCTGTGTATGCCTGCAGTGACTAAGTTTCTGCGGTGGAAAACGGCTCCCATTGGTTTTCGAGCCACTAAACCGTCTTCTTCGTTCTAAAATCTTTAGTACACCTCAACAAGTAAAGCCACTTCCTCTCCTTGTCCCCTTTCCCTCATCTGCACTGACGTCATAAAACTGGACCTGAATCTACCACACTGATTTCACCTATCCTGTGTTTTCAGATCAGTGCAGATGAATGGAAGAAATTGAAGAGAGGAGGCCATTTTAGAGTATTGAGATGCTCCAGTCATATCTGGTAGTGAATTAGATCAACTGTCTTTGCTCTGGTGTTTAATATTTTCACTAAATGTGCCTGTAAGGTTAGGACAAGTCTTATTCATCATAGCTCCTTGTCAGTAACGTCCGGCTCACCAAAAAAGACAGAGGAAGGAGAATTATATTGCAATATAATTATATTGAATTATAAAGCAGTTTTATAACATCTGAGAATGGTCCACTCGATGCCCTTCTCAGGTTGTTTGTTGTGCCCTGGGCCTCGAAAAGCCAAGGACGGCACTCTCTCTACTTGATTAACCTCCGGTTCCCCGCCCACAACCCTTAAGCCAGCCTCCAATGACTTATTGATGAGAGCAAGACCTGGACCCAATTTTGTGCACTATTCCAGGGATGGCCTTTCCCTTGGGAGCCCAATCATTGGACAGTAAATTCCACTTAAACTGTGGAACAACTATATTTCCACAAGGTAGCATTAGTCTCTGTCCCCCCACTCTCTCTCTTGCTCTCTGTCCTGGGTCTTCTCCCCCACAGGTTAGCTCAGAGAGAGGTTGTTTTCCAGAGCCATATTTCTCTTTAATGCCAAGTGGTTTTAAAACGTTTTCACTACTCCCATTTCAAAGTAAGGACAAAATATCCCTGAAATAAATGTGAAGAATGTCGTTCTTTGTTGTCTCAGTTATAAGACCTGAACAGACTTGATTGAAATGAGCATACACACCATGTTAGAACCAACTAAATAACTTCTACAACATAAGAGACTTACCTGTGCAACTTTTATCTTGTTCCAGCGTAGATTGTAATCTAAAAAGATCGATCTTACTTCTTCATTTTACAAAAAAGGAAATGCCTGCCACCAACCATTGCTATTGCCTGTTTCTTAAAAGCATACTTTGTAACAACAGAATCTTTGATAACATGTCTGAGTGGCTATTGTACATCTAACACATTCCTTTATACCTACCACATCCTCTGAAATAGTAGCACGCTGTGGATGACTAAAACAGGATTAAGTCAGCTTTACGAGTTACTATACAAAATCCCATTTGAATAAATGTCCGCTCAATCAGACATTCTTGTCTCTGTGATGTTTTTGTTGCATTCAAGGTCAAATTGCTTCTAGTGCGAGTTCAAACCCCATATTGATTGAACCTACCGTATCAGGAACGTTCAGATAACTCGCCATCCCTATTTGATTTGATAAAAGAAAATGGAGCACTATAATACAGTACCACGGCAACCTGCAGCTCTGCATATGTAAACAATGCTTGTAGCCTGGAAGAAACTTCCTTATGCTCCTATGTGTCTAAACTGAGCACTCCATTTTCAGCAGGCAACAATTAGCCAATGAATGTCTGAATGCAGCAAAATGGCGCCAAACATTAATGGGGAAGAGACTCCAGTCAGAATTGTAAAGGTTGATCGGATAAAACAGACAAAGTGGAAGATCATTGGATTAATAACTGACAAGTAAGGAGTTAGTGTGGCTTTCACACACAGAGTTGTTTAAGGATCAGTGACTTTTTCAATATTTCTGCTCAACTGTCAGAATTAAACCCTGGCTGGGGGCAGCATCCTAACAAACCTCTGGGATCAATATTGAACAGGGGTATGATATGAAAGCAACAGTGCCTGACAGTGTGATCTTTGTATGAATTACATTGAATGTGTTGCAACACATTTTGTAAATGAGATAATATTGGTGGTTTTTGTGATGTTAAACACTGCTGGTGATTGCTTGCCATGCTAATGTGCCTGGGTAATTATGGTACAGTGGGCCAGTGGTTAATAGGTCCACACCGCCATCGCAGCGGCGGTCTACCTCAATGCCACACAAGGTGTAAAGTGCTGCCTAAAGCCACCACAAGGTGGTGACAAGAGCTGTGAAGGATGTTTGAAAAGAGAACGGTTTGGCAAAATCAAGTTTATTATAGCTGCTCATGAATAACAGAGATGAAGAGTGGAAATTGTTTAAATATCAGGTTATATTAATGAGGACCAAGCAATGGGACCAACTCCTGTCTACTCTCATACTGTCATCACACGTTCTGTCACAGCACAGAGATGCAGGGGGGATTTTTTAGCACAGTCTGACATGAATAAGCGCAAATCGGCTTTAATAATGCAACATGTTCATTAGAAAATGAAGTTATAAATGTCCATGCGAGAGAGGAATAAGGATTTTGGGTTTCAGTGGGATTGAGACTGGATAGAAAAGTAGCCTACAGTTGTTATCATTACATCATAATAGGGTGCACATTTTCAGCATTTTCAGCAAGGACAGTCTTCTCTCATCAACACAATGTAATAATAATAATGATAATAATAAAAGTAATAATGCATTTATTTTGTATGGTGCTTTTCTCACTACATTTCATGGAGAGAACAAGGATAGATAGATAAATAATAAGTAAAGCAAAAACACAGTCAGTAAAAACAACATAAAAAAAATAGTTAAAGATTAAAAGCAAGTTTAAAGGCATGGGTTTTGAGGAATCGTTTGAAGGAAGAGAGCGTTCTGGATTCTTTGATGTGGTTTGGGAGTGTTCCAAAGTGAGTGGAGGCTGCAGTGGAGAAATCCCGGTCCCCCCACTAAAACACTGCTCAATCAAACATCTTTCTATCATAACTGGCAACATGATTTAATATTTGGGGAATATTAAATAAAAGTGTACCACCCAGTGATAACTGACAAATCCACTATTGGATAAGTTAATTTTGTTAAAGTCGTCAGATAGTCACAGCAGAGAGATGCACCACCGCTAGCTGCCTAAACCAGCTAACAGTAAGGGTTAGCAGTAGGCCTATCTGTAATACTTATGCAAATCAGAGACCCTATAAAAACAAAGATATTAATTCCAAAATTACATGAACTATTATCCTTGCATTAAGATGGACTCAATTCAACTTATTGAGTGATTTGTTGATGACATTTCAGCATTTTAGTTAATTTTCAGAGTGTCTTAGCAAAAGGTCTGAATACGTCTGTACATGAGGTATTTCTGTTTTTCAATTTTAATAAATTTACCGAAATTTCTAAAAACATGTTTTCACTTTGTCATTCTGGAGTATTGTGTGTTTTTTTTAAATTTAATCCATTTTAAATTGTGTCTATAACACAACAAAATGAGGAAAAAGTGAAATTCCCGAAAGCGCTGTATATACAAATGTCCCTCTATGACTCTCCCATTAATCCCAAAACAACCAATACTTGGACTGCTTTCAAATAATACTGCAAAATAACTGCTGTGGTTTTAAAAAGAATGAAAGGCTGTACTGTAAAATAAGCACTACTATTTGCCTATTACAGCCTATTGCCTATAGGAGAGACGGGATCTAGGGAACAGGAGGAAACAACTACTGTAAACAACTACAGTACACTCACGTTGTCAATGTGAGAAATAAAAGCAGGTAATTCCATGTATTATAGAACTTTATTGCACATTCTCTGATGGCGCCTACATATCGCCACACAAGCGGCAACCCTTTAAACTGGCCTACTGCAGCTGTGTAGCAATTGAGTGGAAACAGACAGGGCAGGGCTTCTAAACCCACAACCATACTGTGAAGGGGCTTGCCCTGACCAGCTGTACTCCCTCAATCGCTACAGGACATTGGTGGCAGCAGTGGGATATTCGTGCGGCCTCAGGCTTTTGTTGGAAGTGCACCCCCTAATCGCGTTGGGTTTTTGCACATAGGCCTTTTTCATAAGAGAGGGCGAATAGTGTACAATTTGTTCTCTGAAGTGTACAACAGTCTCTGCCAAGAGGTCTGGACCTGTATAGTAAGTGGGGCTGGTTCAACCTCTGCTCCGGCTGTTCTCCATCAAATGCTGCAGCTATTGCCGTGTTGGTGTTTGTTACATTATTCACACATATTGTTGCCTGTAACATCAATGATGCATGCTGTTGTTTTATGTGGCAGAACTTTGAGAGACACATTCTACTTAACCACCAAATTTGGATGTGTTATGAATACATTCATTGCCATTATACATTTTTAAAGGCTGTTCTAAGGAGCCTTGATTTGTAGTGAAAGCTTGCAGCGAGTAACGCAATGCACCGCGGTGATAAAGGAGGAATGGACTAATGGGCTGTGTCTCTCATTTTGGCCTGCGTCGCTCAGCGGCCCCGCGGCCCACAGGACCGACCGGCCTATCCACTGGCCCTGCAGCCTACAGGTGGAGTGGCTCCAGATGGCATGGAGTCCACTACTGCTCAGAGGGAAACTGACCGTTTATGGCAAGGATCCTTTCTAAGAGCCTTGACGCCCTACTAAAGCCTTTGTGATAAGCAAGGAGTTACCCTCCGACCAATCTGCAAGATGGCCAGGATACCTGGCGACATCCTCCACCCACTACTGAGCCTTGGTGATGAGCAAGGCATTACCTTTTGGCTCCCTCTCAGTAGAGACTGCCAACGTACCACTAAAAAATGATGGAGCAATTTCCCGGACACAGATTAACCCTAATCCTAGACTACATTGCACTTTTAAACTGGACTAACGGAAATTGCATTTCTCAGACATGGTTTACAATAGTCTCAGACTTTCCCTAGTCTAGATTTAAAAAGTCTGATTTCCAGAAGGAAGATTAGAGCTAATCTAGATGTAAGTGAAGGCTTAAATTAGACCTAGACAGAGGCAGGTTTAACTGCAGATTAGTGCAGTTAGTCAATGGCATTGTTGGTAATTGACCCATGAACATCACAGAGGGCAACCATTTTAGACATGCAATCTAGTGCACGATTAAGAGGCTCCATTGTTCAGCCTACTCCTGACTAAAATTAAACTCTGTCCAGGAAACCGTCCCTAAATTACATTGGTAACATTTTCGATGATAAGTTATAGACACACATAAAGACTTATTTAGACTTCTAATTCCATATAACAATACTCATAACACATTATAAGTATACTCATAATCACTTATAATGTACAGTGACAGAGTGTTCAACAATTGGTGGTCACTTTTTCCTCAAGGATCCAGAGCATTATAATGATCATCAGGGTGATGCATTTCTAATGTATTTGTCAATGAGCAGCACATCATTATTACTGAATCATAATCATTGTTATAGTGTGTTATAACAGACATATAAGCCACTACAAAGTCATCTTTGATTGCTTTAGGTAAAGTGATGGAATGCCTAAGGCAGACAGATATAATACTGACAGATTAACTGCACTGCCTAAACTGAACTTGCTTAAGAATATACCACTGTAACTTGGCCCTTTTATTTCTGTTAGTATAGTCAATAACAACATTATTCCATTCAATCCAAATTACTATCACTTAGTAACTTGCTTGTATCCATTCAATGCAACCCTCAAGTGATCTTGTATCAAGTATGTTCCTTGTCC
Source organism: Argentina silus (assembly GCF_951799395.1). Classification (NCBI taxonomy): domain Eukaryota; kingdom Metazoa; phylum Chordata; class Actinopteri; order Argentiniformes; family Argentinidae; genus Argentina; species Argentina silus. The sequence continues at coordinate 15,575,281 of NC_139670.1, read as the reverse complement.
TTATAATTTATTCTGTGAATACAGTATTGATTTTTTTTTTTTTACTTTTAAACATATTGTATTTTTACCTGTGTGTGTTTCTCTGGTGATTCAAACAAAGACAAGCTTCTTACCTGTAGACTTGAATGTGTTCATTTGATATTGATCAGATTATTAGGCCGTCAGAAATATATGGTATTATTATTGTGTCATTAACCCAGTGAGGTCTTCCTAGAATATCTGTATGCACAGACCTGTTTACACACATACTGTACAGAAAATCTATAAATTCTCTAGTTCAAGTGCAGACACACACACACACACACACACACACACACACACACACACACACACACACACACACACACACACACACACACATGTCTGATCAGCAAGTATTCACAACCTCACAAACACACTACACTTTTTCTCATTCTCTCTCACACACACACACACACACACACAAACACACCCTAGCGGGTGATCATTATCTCAACTCGGGCATTCTGATTTGCTGATTCAAAGTGGCGTTTCACACTGTCCCCTTTCCTGGCTGGCCGGGTGCCCTGGGGGATGCCATCCCAAACGTGTGTCACCTGTCTCCCTTCGTTAGAGTCTGTCACATCACTTATCCCGTGAGCACTGGCCGAGAACCGTGGCGGTCACACGGGGGGAAGAAAATGGAGGGATGGAGGGAAGACTGGAGTGTGTAGACTTCTGAATGGTGTGGTGTTGCAGCAAACTGTTCTCATGTTATGCTTCTCTGCAATGGAAGGCAGTTCTTATGTGCGTGCACATGAACAACATTGTGTAGATGTACGTTATGAGGTGCATGTGTAGTCAGTGTATAATAATGTCAGTTTCCATGTGAAGGTTTGGCTGAGAGTTTTGGTTATATTTCGTTAATAGCAAAGCATATCTAATATTGATACATTACATTTACATTTATGGCATTTAGCAGACGCCTTTATCCAAAGCGTAATTATCACTATGTGCAAAGAGTTGTTGAGTTTATGCTGATTTAGTGCAAGAATGGTCAAATAGAATGAATCAAATGAGGCTTTAATAATACGGTATACTTATACAACTGTTACAAGGCAAATAGAAGAGACAGAGAGATACAGAGATGACCACAGGTCATTCAAACAATGCTACTCACAGCTCATGACAAGAACCAAATGACATTGCAAAGAAAAGAAGTAACAAGGAGACCCAATTAGAATTAATCCCATTACTTCTATACTGATGACATCACAGCTCCAACACCTCTCAAGACATCCCACAGAGCTCACAGCCATTTGTCTCCTTGGGGATAGATGTAGGGGGGCAGAATAGCTCCCCCTTCACATGTGTGTGTGTGTGTGTGTGTGTGTGTGTGTGTGTGTGTGTGTGTGTGTGTGTGTGTGTGTGTGTGTGTGTGTGTGTGTGTGTGTGTGTGCTGCTGATTCAGACTTCTAAAGCTTTGTCTTCTACCAACATCCCCATATTCCTGACAAGCAGCAGTGACTGTGTGCCTACTGATGCATGGAATATGCCAGAAATATCTGAAAGGCTAAGGAAAAGCAAAGCCCACCAGAATCACCTGGCCTACATGGCCATGAGCAACCTAATTAAGGCTCAAGACATATCTTTAAAGGTCCAGTATGAAGTGATTTTCAAATGGGCGCAAGCTGATTTTCTCTTTTGATGATGTATTCATTTTCCCATTTTGAAGTCAGTCTTTGTTTTCAATTATTAAGCCTGATTTCATTCATCACGTTTTCTGACCAAGTCACAGTCCATTGTAAAGTGGTATGAGTCAGGCGCACAAGTTATTTAATATAATATAATAACACACGTCCACCTCTTGTTGCGCCCACCTCCACCTCCACCTCCACCTCCACCTCCACCTCCACCGTCACACGAGAGCAGCATAGTAAGGTCTTTGAAAATAGCTTCTCAATGATTAGGTGCAGCGTGGGTGCAGGAAAATGAGCATGGATGTCAGCTTTTAACTTTCTTCAAAAATCACCCTGTTAAGCTTTAAAATATTGCTTAATGGCCATGATAAATCGGTAGCCATCAGTGAATGAGATCACATGACGAAGAACGTTCAGTGAAGAGTGCTGAATCAGTCCAGACCAAGCGGTTTCTAAAATCTGGTGTCTGTTAGGACACAGGCCTTTACGTGCTTATTTCACTTTTGGTTTGTTTCCAAGGAAATGCATATGTTTGACGTTATAGGAAAATGTAGCATATGTACGTTTTAAATTGTTCAGTGTGGCATGCTGGACCTTTAACATTTCCTAACATGCAATTGGGCTGGTATTCAATCATTGCAGGCAGTGACTTTCTGTACTCCCATCCAGATGTGCTCACTTCTGACAAAGCAATGTGGAAAGTCATTATCTGCAATTGATTGCATGCATTAGCTGATGCAACCAAACAAATCAGTTGATTTCTGCATACTGGGTCCCCAACAAAATGTAAGCAATGTAGCAAATATATTTTTACATGAAAATAACATTTTGATTCCTGAGACGTATCTGAGGTGCTCAAGGATTGAAAGTCTCCTACATAAACAGTCGTTTGTCCTTGTTGTTTTTGTTATAAGGTATGACACTTTATTTCTTCTCCTGTTGAGGTATTTAGAGGTCATATTCATCATACATATTCATCATTCATATTGATCATACTTATATTGTTGACAGTGGCCTTACAATCTATCTGCCAATGGTTGTCCTTGAGTTATTCATTTGACTCTGCTTTACATCAAAGCAGACGGCTCCCTCTTTTCATCTCATTGAGATGAGGTCATTGTCCTTTGTCTTTGACCGAACATTAGTAGCCTATTAATGACTGAACTTTTGCTGCAAGGCATTTTTATTTGGTTTGTAGGCAATATATGAAGCGCACATCTTGTAAAACAAACCCAACTTCACAGACTACTTTTAAAATAGAATCTGCAATTAATTCAATGTTTTCTCCTAATTTAGGAGATGCTTGTGATGAAATTAGTATTCATAATCAGTTACCCAGGACATCCAGCACACAAACAAAGTTGTGTTATTTTTGTTTGAGAAGGGTGGTATTGTGTGTGTGTGTGTGTGTGTGTGTGTGTGTGTGTGTGTGTGTGTGTGTGTGCGTGCATGTACGCATTCATATGTGTGTGTTTGAGTTGGGGGGGGGGGGGGGCTGTGGAGTCATTTTGATATTCATAATTGTCATGTTTTTTTTTTACTCTTGGAGATGCAGGTCAAAGATTAATATGGTGTCTGATCATTTTCATGTGTATCTCACAACTAGACAAACTCCAACAACAACTAGGAAGTGTATTTATTTCAGAGTAACGCTTGTATCATCATATGGAGACACCAATAAAAAAATAAATCCACCCCGCCCCCCCCCCCCCCACTTTAAAAATATTACTTTTAATATTGGCCCTCCCCTCTTGTAATTCCATTGCCCTACTCCTTCAATGAATTAATTTCAAATAATGATGACGACCACAGGAGCAGTGTTTTTTTCTGCCTACAATGTCCTACCGCCGGCGGCCGCGCAGCCACTGCTGACGTGATTTGTATCTCTGGCTGCCCATGAGTAAATGTGAAACCCAAGCGTGATCAAAATGGATAAAAATGGTATAACCCAAGTAGGCCTCAGGGGCACGGAGTAGCATCTTAAGCAGTGAAGGCTGGTTACTTGCAAAATTAAAGAGGATGGGAGACGTGACAGATTGGCACAGACTGCACATTGAAGGCAAAGCTTGTTTCAAACGCTGTCAAAGACAAATTATTTGAACCTAAAACGTTTATTAAAGACATTTATACTCAAATATTATGGGGAATAGGACCAGTTCATCTAGGCTATAGCTGAGCCGTGTACAGGATAGGCTCATTATGGATGGATGGTGAAGAGCTCAACTCTTCCACTCAGGGCAGGACATGATTTTAATGTGAAGACAAACACAGAAAATGTGATTGCATTTGTGTAAGTGATTTACTCTACATACTGTACAGTAATGAGAAACTTTGACTGAGCTACTCACAGTGCTTGGAGAGGAAACATTAATGCCTCAGGGGATGAGAGGACACATGGGACGTGGCTTCAGTTTATATCAGGAGATAGTTGAGACTGGTATTTGGAGTGGAATGGTCATCACCTCAAGATATTCGACGAACTAGCTGCTAAATTAGATAAATAGCTGACTGGTTAGCTTACTGGTTATTATAATAATTTGTATGAAAATCAAACAAAAAAAACGTCTCTCTCTTCTATTACTAAATACATGTGTAAAAAGTTATATTCATCTCTCAATAGATCTCTCTCTCTCTATCCAGAATGTTGCGCCAGAAAGAACTCCACACACTCAGTGAAGTCAGTGAACTAGCTAGCCTATGAAAAAAAAAAACTTATGATTTTCATCAAGATGTCAGTTTGTCATATTTGGTGTGAGCCCTGACGTCATAAGCCCCTTATTTTACACTGAAGCAAAGTGAAAAAGTAAAAACACAAATGAATGGGGCTTACGGAGCAGTTAGGAGGACCTCCAAATTCTGTTTCCTCTATTCCCATTCAACGTGCAGTACCATTTTCAACCATTTGGAACCACTGGTGAAACCATAGAGAGTGAAACTTCACACTATTTGAACCGATTTGTTTTGGTGTGTGTGCTGTTTGAGTGCATTTTGTACAGCAGATGCACAGTTTCTTCTTACAGAAGTTTTTCTTTTTGTTTTATTCAAAGAATAAATTCAAGGAATAACCATTCTCTTCTTCCTCATTGGACCAGACTCCACTGATTTGAAGGTAGCAGCAATTCCTCCAGGAGGCAAGACAAAGGGCTGCATTTTAAGCATGCTTTGGAACTATTTTAAACCCAAACTTCTCTAGGGTCTCCTTTGGAAAGAGTGATTGCAAGGAAGTCCGTATATGTTCACATACAAAATGTTCCTTTCTCACAATGGACCTTTTCTTTCTCTTGCATTAAGCCATGTTTTGTTTTGTGTTTCCAGGGGAGTAGTGCTATTTTTCCCACCCAAAATACATTTTGTTATTGTTTAGGCCTTCTATAAGAGCATGGCCCCCTACACTCAGTGGTGACGTTTCAACCTGAACCTATGACAGAATCATTATCATAAAAAGAATTATCATCATTTGAGGGTCTGGGAAAATGTTATCTTCTATAAGAGCATTTCATGCAGTTCTACATCGTTTTAAGCAACATGTTTAATCAGCAATTAGTTTGCTACCAAACCATAACACTGGGAAAACCACCATTATCCTGTGTAAAATTTGCCATGCATCAAAGTGCATATTTCACTTTGAGAGAGCAGAGACTCCGTGTTTCATGGAATCAGCCAACATAGAACGCGTTTCCCACCATCAAGTCCCTAACGCGTTTATTGCAGGACATGCAATAATATGCATTGTTAATTGTATTTGGACTGTAAATTATGGTCTGTCGTTTAAAAACTATGGGGATTGTTCACAGAAATATGTATACAAGCTCTGTTCATCCTCCATAAAGTTCTGAACACCGGCCCCACTACACCCCTTGATAGGGGAGGCGTATTCAAACAGAGTGGGATAGCTGACTTGGATAGAGTAAATCATATTGAGAAACCTACAAAACGGCAAATGTAAACCGGGGGGGGGGGGGGGGGGGGATGCACTACCCTCCCTGTGTCCAAAAACACACAACCCTCCCTAAAACAAAACAAAAGTGCCCCTTAGATGTGTCTGTGAATAACTGAGAAATTATCATATTTGATTGATTGGCCAAAAGTCTGCAGGACCTTTAGAGCATGCCCGAAACTGTGAAACTAGTTACTGAGTGATGTTTCCGTCAACAAGGAAATTCTTTCCTCAGCACAACACAATTAGGAATACACGCACCAACACCCCCAGGGTTCAATATACATTACAGGGAAACAAAGGAAAGTATTGACAGCAAAATGATATGATGTTGTTCATTGAGGTCCTGGAATGAGAGTCCTTCAGGCTCCAAAGAAGTAGACAATGTAAAATAAAACATTAAAAGAAGCTCGGTATGGACACCAGATGAAATGTCCAAACTTTTCACATCCATTTCCCAGTTTAATTAAATTAATTAACTATTTCAGTGATTAGCCTAACTAACAAGTGAGAGCAAATATATCCCATTGCAATAGCTGTTTCAGTTGTATTACAGTCAGTGCTTAATAATGAGTATCATTATTTGAACAAAAATTGTTTTAAGTAAACTCAGTGAAATTCCATCAGTGAAATTCTCTCTAAGCTTCGAAGAAAAATGAAAATCTGTTCGTCCTTGTGCAGTTTTAGCACACAGACAAGCTCACAAATGAAAAGTCAAGGCAAGCCTAGGAATAATAAGGCGGACTTCAAAGTGTCTGTCATGATTAATTCATGTCAGATTTAGGGTTGTAAACGTTTACATGCAGCCGGTGTCTGAGTTTGGAACTACTTTCAGCAACATATTAAAAGCTAAAGTTATACATAGGCTATACTTGCCTTTAAATCCACTTTCATGGGCTATAACTTAACAGACACACTATACTCGCAGACGGACGGACGGTGCACGGCATTATGTGTCATGACATTCAAAATGTAACTTGGAGAGTAAAAACGGTCTAACAACGCAAAAAAAAAGTAACCTGCACCCGAAAGGAGCATTAATAATGAATATAACTGAAAGGGGAGCGCAGAGTCAAAGTTTAAATCTAGTTTATCTTGTATGGTTATTTTAATGAGTACCACAGGTCTTGTCTCTTAAAAGGATAGTACAGACGTTTCAATATTAGACCTCATTTTCCACTTTGAGTGTTGTAGGCTCATCCAGACACTTTTTTTCAGACACATACATTTCTTGAGCTTTCTTAGGCTGGCTCCGGTGTTAGCATTTAGCCATACCAGTGTACATGCATGGGATCACCTGTAAGCACAGAAAACGCCTTTTAAAACGTCTCCACGCAAAATGTAAAACATTATCTGTCATTGTGCCTTTGAATAGAATGGACGAGCTACCTCAACCGAATGATGTTGTCTGTGTTGTTCCACTCAAGTGAGCAAGAAGTTGCACGTTGCGGTGCACGGATGTCATAAAAAAAATAGGGCAAAACAGCAAGTATTCTCAGTTTGAATAATATATGTTTACGCTTGTAATAGTGGAAATAACAAATTGAAGCCAGCCAAAGAAAGTTTAAGAACGGAAATATGACCCAAAAAGTGTCTGGATGAGACTACAACACTCCAATTAGGTGGAAAATCAGGTCTAACATCGAAAAAACCTAAACTATCCCTTCAAGAGATAATGAGAAACTGCACAGTTTGCAAGGCTACAGACATATTGTAGATATTGAATGTTCCTATTTCTTGATTTCTCTTTTACACAGTGTGTCTTTCATTCTCTATAGTGGTGGCCACGTTCCGTGATCAGCTCCATACTGTAAGGCGATCATGTACGATCCGTCTGCCCAAGGCTGAATTCATTACCATGTCACATGTAAGAATTACCCTCCCAAAACGTAGGCATTGACGTAGCGACACTACTTCAGGTCGTTGACATCACTGCGCGATACTCACCATAGCCATCCGCCACATCAGCAGTCATGCACCATATCTCACACCCGTAGATAGGTGTTTAACATGTCAGTCATCACATCGTGACAGTCTTCTGCGCTGTGCAGCCTGACTGCAATGTGGATGACATGGAATGCAACCCTTGGTTCATTTGTGCAGCGCGACCGCTTTATAGATGGTTTGGAACAGGACCAATGTGCTTAGATATACTGCTCTAATTTCCATGACTACACTGCAGAACAGACTTTGGTGTAGTTATGCTGCGCACGTATGTCTGCTTGCACACACACTTACACAGGTTCTTTCTCTCTCTCTCTCTCTCTCTCTCTCTCTCTCTCTCACTGACAAGGAAGGAGGCCTGTTTTTTCTTTTGATTAATTAAAGTGTTCTGCCTCAGCTTGCCTACTCTCTCAGTTACATGTGTGAGCTGCTGAACATGTTATGAGAGAATATTAATATGGAATTTATTTATTCTCACCACCTCAGATCAAACATGTTGAATGCATGGCTTCAAAATTGCGAATTTTCATAAACCATGAACATTTAAATGTCTTACCTGTAACAAGGTACTATTATTTGATGAGTAATTCCTAGAAACGAGGCTCCTTTCATTCATAATGCCTAAAATAACTGGCACTTTTGACTCATGAATGAATTGTTCAAAAATGTTTAAAAAAAAACATAATTACCCTCTATTTGTACCGATACTATATACCTCAATCCACATCCGCTGTAATATGTGTTATTCACGTGGTGCCTATTGTTCATTAACTACCGTTCAATGACAAATCTTCATATTTTCTACCAGCAAGGGAACTGAACGTGCTTCATTTTTCATTTAATTTATGGCATTTAGCAGACACCTTTATCCAAAGCAACTTACAACAAATACATTTGTTTAAGTAAGTGAATCATCTATCCATCAGTCATCATAAGATAAAGTAATCAATGCTCAGACCAGGGGCCATAGGCAGTCACAATGCTAGAAGAAGGATTTTTTATTTTTTTATTTTATTAACAGGAGAGAAACTTTTACAGGGGGGGTAGTGGGGGTGAAGAGGTCTTTAGGAGGGACCGTTAAGATGTAGCCTGAAGAGATGGGACTTCAATCTACGGCGGAAGATTGGTAGTGACTCTGCAGTCCTGACAGCAGTGCTCCATTGAAACAAATGAAAAAGCACTTGCTTTGTTTGACCTGTACATTAAAAACCACTGCACACGTACACACCAAAATGACATCACTAGATCATCTGCCCTAATGGTAAAAGCCACAACCACTTGTAGGCAACTTGGTACTCGCACTAGTTGTCTATGGTAGAATGTTCAGCCAGTTCAGCTGTGAAAAGCTCGCAATTGACCCTCTCCCATGTACGTTTCCTCCTTCGTCACTGCAAATAACCTCCTTTTAATATACTGTACGTCACAATCAGGAGCTTCTGAGAAACTGCACTCAACCCCCATGTAACGTCTCGCCCTGCTCCTTAGTTTATGTTTGTCTTTGTTTCCTGTTTATTTTTCTCTTCCTCACCTTGTCTCTCGTTTCAGACACTTCACCACCTGCCGTTGTGTGTTTCCCGCCTGTGTGATTCTCTACCCCGCCCTGTGTTCCCCTGTCTCTGTGCCAGTTTGTCTTTATACCTTGTGTCAAGCGTTCCAGCGTTCTTTCCTAGTGTTGAGCATTCCTGGTTATTTTGATCTCTGGTGGTTTTTCTGACTTTGCCTTTATGCCTACCCCTTTTTGGATTACCTGCCTGATTCTTTGAACTGCCTACCTGTGTGCCAAACCCTGCTTTGCCTACCCCCTTGCTGGATTATCTGCCTACCCATTGACTGCCTACCTGTGTACCAAACCTTTTTTGATAGTAAAGACTATTTTATTGGATTTAAGTTTTTGTCTCTGAGTCGTGCATCTGAGTCCTCTGCCTACGTACAACAGTCATTTGGCAATTACTGTCAAGAGGAGTAGCAGCATTGTGCCTCGAACACACACTCAACAGGCATTCACTGTTATACTTCAGGCTCAAGTGTAACCCAATCCATGTGCTATTTAAGACAGGGCTGTCCAATCCACTGGCTGTGAAAGGCTTTCTTTTCTCCCGAGCTGTTAAATTATCATCTGCTTCCATTGCTAGGCTAGAGAGTTGACTCACCTGGTGTCTCAGGTCGGAATTTAGTCCCTGATTAGAAGACATTCAACTGACAACATTACATCGAATATCCCTGCAGAGAAAATCTAGCTTTGCTGCTGTGAAAGCCACATCCCTTTCCTTCCCTGACATTCCTCCATGATTGTTTCTTACACGTTAGCATTGTTAGAATTTTGAAATCACACTTAGAAAAACATCCAGTCGCATTGTATAACAATTGCTGCCACTAAAACATGTGATATGTGATAGGGCTGAGATTACATAGCCTATTGAAAGGAGGAGGGCACAATATAGTGAAATAAAATCAACAAATGACTTACTATACTTGCTCTATAGACTTGATTGTATATACTGTATTTACAATTCCATTCCATTCCAAGGTTTAGCCATATACAGACTGCAGAGCTCATTTGCAACTCCATTCATAATGTTCATTTACAATTTTATTTCATCCCAATGTAATTATTGTTGTGCTCATGTGCTCAGCCAGGAAAATGTTGTTTGTGATAAACTGTTGATATTGGCCAATCAAAACTACTGTACATTGAAATGAAGATAACACTTGTATTGTCAAAATAAGGACATGATTGAATTGAGAACATTATGTGAATATAATTATGTGAATAATGGGCAATCGAATTCGGGCAATCGAGCATGTGAATATGCAAGTGGCTGCTTCCCCAGCCACGTTTCGAGCAAATCCTCACTGCAATTGCGTAAAAGCACATATTTGACCGTGCATCTTCGGGTTTTAAATTGTTGTTTTTTTACTGCAAAACACATATGCTTTCAGCTCTTATTTGTACCTTATTCAATCTACAAATACAATTGTGTTTTTGGTAGAACTTTACATTACAGCTCGGGGGTAATAGCATGGTAATAACCATGGTATTAACCAGTAATTACATGTATTTAACATAAAAGACAATGACCTTGTTATTACAAGTTAAGGCAGATTGTAGTTTCCGCTTAACCCTTAGTTACCCAGACCCAATGTTCCTGCATGAAAATCGAGCAGTGATTAGGCCTGCCCAAGGAGACCCCAAATAACACATTTCTGGAAAAAAACACTCAAATCAATAGTAGACTTCAATGCAATGTAGAATGCAATGTAGACATCTCTATGGAGTTTTTAATGCAATTCAAACTCTGATATGGTCGATTGTCTGTCACACAGGGATGAGCAAAGCATTATGAATCATTATCAACTATGAAATATCTTTTGGAGTCAGGTAAAACATAATGTTAACTTGTGTAGTTAGTCATGTGACCACTTGTATTGAGTTTGCTTCATCATGTCCATAACCGTTTCGAAGTTGTACTTGGGAATAAATCTGTCTTATTCTTAACCCGTCCTCTATTCTTCAGTGTTTTATTTCCAATTCTTAATTTACCATGGTTAGACCATCAGTCAGTAGTAATATAGTCATACCTATCAATATGCATGCATCCACTGCATCATTAACAGCATAAGCTACCCATTGGATCTGAAACATACAGTAGTAGGCCTACATGAATAGTTTATGGATGACTACGTATGGTTAATGTAAATGTACATTTTCCCTTATTAACACATTGAGATGTTGACATTAGCAATAATAAGCTGTCCTGCAGGTAATGTTGCTCTTTAATGTAAGTATTTGTTGATGATTGAGAATGATTGGAAACCTTCATATCACACTTGTTGTTGGAGTTGGATGGAGTTGGCTCTTCTATTACACTGAATAATATACTGAATAATATTTCTAATGATATTCACCACGATATTTTATTCACAGCAATAACAAGATGTCAGCTACAAATGTTAATGTATGAAAGAGATGCTACAAGATCTTCGTGACCAGGGCGTGAAACAGCTTTTTCCTGCAATCTAGTCCCCGCTCTACACCCCACTCCTTACCCCACAACAACAATGAGCACAAAGGCTGGATGCTTTTTTTCCCAAAAGATGAAAGCTTTTTTGTCTATAAATGTATTATTAATTGAGAACAAAAACACCAAAACATTTAAATATTGCGCATAACTGAAAATACAGTGTCCTGCATAAGGAATGCGACAGCGAAGCAAGCATTTCTTCTTTTGACTCTACACGCCAAATGAAATTGAAATCAAACAACTATTACTATGAGGTTAAAGTAGAGATTCATAGCTTTTATTTGATGCTATTTGTGTACATATTGGTTTCATCATTCAGAAATTACACCACTTTGTATGCATAGTACCCCTATTGGTAAGTAATGGAACAGATTTATCAAATGTCCAAATTAAGCAGTCATCTTGAGTATTTGGTGGACAATCCTTTGCATGCAATAACTGCCTGAAGTCTGCGACCCATTGACCCCACCAGACGCCAGGTATCTTCTCTGGTGATGCTCTGTACTGCAGCCATCTTCAGATGTTGTTTGTTTTGAGGTCTTTTTGCCTAAAATCTTATCAGGAAATTAAATGCATGTTTAATTGGACCTGTCCATTCGCTCCTTTACTGCTATGGTAGTATGTTTTGGGTCATTGTTTGAATGGATGATGTACCGCCATCGAATGAATTTGGAGGTATTTGCCTGCACTCGAGCAGACAAGATGTTTCTGTACACATCAATTAAGACAAGTTAGAAAGTTCTAGTGGCAGCTGTACATGCCCACACCTAACAACCCTGCACCATGTTTCACAGATGAGGATATGCACATATATGCTGAAAATCTTGGGCAGATCCTTTTTTCTCCAAACTTGCAATCACTCTGGTCCATGATAATATTCATCTTATCTGTCCACAATACCTTTTTCCAGACAGCTGCAGGCTTTTTAGGTAGCAAACTGTAACCTGATTATCCATTTTGAGGATAACTAATGGTTTGCACCTTGCAGTGAAGCCTCTGTAGTTTGGCTGGTGACGTATTCTGCAGATGGTACTGTAGTCTCTGACAGATTCACGCCTACCTCCTGGGTTTTTTCTTAATTATGGTGGGCATTCTTCGGTCATCCACTGTGGAAGTCTTCCTTCGCCTACCAGCCCATTTGCGATTGCTGAGCTTACCAGTGCTTTTGTTTATTTTTAATGATGTTCCAAACTGTTGATTTAAAAGTACTGTAGTATTTCTTCAAATTTTTCAGCCTAATAATGGCTTCCTTGATTTTCATTGACACCTCTTTGGTCCTCATGTTGACAGACACCAATAGCAAATTCCAAAGGCAATCCAAAGGCTAGAATCAATACTATACAATGACAGCTCTCTTATACCTGCACAAATGATATGACCAAACAAACCTGACTTACCAGAAACACCTGTCAAGCCAATTGTCCCATTACTTTGGTGTTTTTATGTCACATTTGGGGGCCCTTTTGATATTCTGGGGCCCTAGATGGCTGCCTATTGCCTATGGGCCCTGTTTGTGACTATGTCTGTATTTTTTAAACCTCTCATTTTAGACTCAGATGGTCAATGTTTGTACTGTACAAATATAATATAATTAATTGAATCACTGTTTTACCTCATTCAACCACGGAATCCCTAGTTTATCAGCACCAATATTTTGAAGCGCTTCAGCAGCCCCTTTCGGTTTCTTGTGAGTCTCGCATGTCCATGGTTTGGGCTCAGTGGAATCCCACGCACCGACAGGGCCATTATGGGGACCTGTTTTCACTCACAAGCTCTACTTTTAGAACAAGGCTGAAATGATACAAATTATCCCGTAGTATCTCTTAAACATAACATCATATTAAATACAGCTTTGTGACCAAAGCTAGTCCCATGGCTTGAGCTCCACAGCTAACGTTTCAAGTGAGGCTAATGTTCGCTTATTGCTAACAAACCTCAAAAACATTTCACTTATAAAAACGCAACACAGCTACAGTATCTGTACTTAACGTAGCGTCTCCTTCTTTCAATTGGCTTATTAATCCCCTCTCCTCTCTCCTGCAACTCCAGGTTCTCGAGGTCGTTGCTGCAAATGAGAATATGTTCTCAGTCAACTTGCCTCATAAAATAAGGGTGAAATAAAATTCTCTGTAACTTTTAACTTTGAAAATAGTCCTTGGTGACCATCAAACAACACAGTACTTTAATTAGTTGTTTTGTATCACAGTTGTTCAGTGAGTTGGCTCTTCTTCTATTGAAAGAAACAATTGCACATGAGCCGTTGACAGGAAGCGACTTCCCAGTGTAGGGCAGAGTACCATTACATTTAACTGCATGGAAATCATCTATAAAAATAGATTGTATCCCATTGGGTATCTTACTACTGTGTTACATTCAGTGGATGCATGCATACTGATGCTACTGTAGCCTACATATTACCACTGACTGAGTAACCATGGTTGTGAGGTACAAGGCTAAAACAAAATGGAAACAGATAATCTAAAAGCATTATCCAGCTCTGATTCCACCTTATTTCATAGTAATTACCTTCTCTGTTCAAGCATCTTTCATGCAAATTAATTACATGGAAACTACAGTCCAACTTACCTTGTAATAACAAGGTACTTGTCTTTGTTGTTACTGGTAACTGCAAGTAATTACTGGTAATTAACATAGTTATTACCATGTTGTTACCCACTTATTCTAGGCTGTAATGTAAAGTGCTACTGTGTTTTCTTTACAATATTTACAGTCAATTAACAACTCAAATCAATTATATCCGTAAATATGTTATATTCAATATGTAAGCCCTTCAAAATACAAAATGTGCTATTCTAATGATTCTTAAGTCCTGACTTAACATAACCAAAGCTTTACTTTTACTTTTACTTTTACATGGTACATGGTGTATGTTATGTGTGATACCCCTATGTCTGTACGCTACTTGGAACCTGAATTTCCCCCTGGGATAAATAAAGTTTCTATCTATCTATCTATCTATCTATCTATCTATCTATCTATCTATCTATCTCTATCTATCTGGTATTTGTCTAACTTAACGATTACACTGGTTAGTGAGGGCACGGCGCTCCTAGTGTTGAAAAAAACATGCATGAACAACACAGTATAAGCAGAAACAAAGAGTATTAAGGAGTCAACATATGGGGTCCTACAGAAGGCAATGACTAATGCATGAATGACAATAAATCAGTAGGAGACCAGCATACAGTATAACTGAAAACCTTAGTCCTACCACAGTCCTACCACTAACCTGCTAGAAACGTAAGCTAACCTGCTAGCAACTTAAGTTAATGTAGAGCTAAGGGAACATAAGGCACTCAGAATGATGGTAGATACCAGTAGATATGACTGACATCATAACACACATGCACACACATAAATATCCATTGCAGACTCATCTTCCACTGTAATTATCTGTACTGTCAACCTGTCATTGCCATTGTATATTGCCATTCCATTGTGTACATTGCTTCACCGCTGTTTATACTGGTTATATTTTTTATTATTTCTATTTTATTTTATTTTTAAACTTAAACTTATTGTTGGACTACTCTGTGGCACTGTCACTTTTGCATTTCACTGTATACTTGTATGCACATGACAAATAAAGAATCTTGATATGACTTGTAAATTGTCACGCCTGAGGTTGCTGTCTGGTGACTCTGGTGCCCTCCTCTGGCGCTCCGGGGCCAGTGCTCTCCCAATCTACCAGAATTCACATCACCTGTGTAGTCTGTTTTGTGTTTGTTTTATATAGCCCGTGTGTTCCCTATGTCTTTGTCAGAGATTCTCCCTGTCCGTTCGTGAATACCGTGTCTGCCAGTCGGTTTTGTATATCCAGTTGTTTACCCCGTTGCCCTAGTCCGTGATTACTATGTCTTAAATTCTACGTTATTCCACTTGTTAAGTGAGTACCTTTGTTATCGGAGCTTGGCGTTCTCCACTTTTATTTTTACCTTTTCCCCCCCAGTGTTTGTTTGTGTATCGTGCCCTGATTATTCTTATTAAAGAAAACTTTCTTGTGCTTACGCCTTTTGTCTGAGTATTTCTCCGCACTTGGGTCCACCGCATCAGCATTGCTAACAGTAAACTCGTTGATACGAGTTTGTGTGTCCTCATGCTTCCAAGTTAGGAATTTAAATGCAAAAAGGTAAGCATCAGAAAGCTTATTGTGCTTATTTTGATGTTTACCTTTGGGTGTTTCACATATCACGGATCTCCATCTAAAGGGCATGTTGAACAGTGAAAGCGAACGTATAAATAAAATGGGTTTTCTCTTTTGTGTTCTTTACTGTTCACTCTGTTCCAGAGTTGGGCGCAATCTGGTGATACCAAAGTTTCCGACTTGTAATTATGACTTGGAAGCTAACGTTAGCAGTTATATTAAGTCAGAAACTCGTAACTACGATATCTTCGACTCCTCATGAACGTGACATTAATTATAGGCCTAATGCCCAACAGGCGAATAAGCAAAAACATAAAGACATTTCAACTATTATCTCATAAAAGTTTCATGAATGTTCAGTAATGTTGTTGTTTTTGGTTTTTTTGGAAGGCAGGTTTCAAAATTCCACAACCATTCATCATATGTTACTTTGACGACAAGATGCATGAGCATGCATTTTCATTGTAAGCGACAAATTCCAGAGGTTTATCCCTCTTTGTAATGGAACAAAAGCAACTTGAGAGCAATGTAACCATTAGCTAGCAGGCTGAAGGTCTAACTATCTTAATCTAGCTAGTTCTGGATAGGATACTGCTGGTAGATGCACTGGCTTACAAACATGCTGTTTGAAAAGAAAAAAAAAACACCGGTGTCAAAACAGGAGTAAGATAAGCAAAGGCTCAGGGGAAAATAATTCCCTTACAATGAAACCCTTTGGTGAGGGCTGGTCACTCAACCAACACTGCTCTCCGTAATTGAGGTGCTAAATCTTGCCAGTCTGAGCCTCCACGCCCCTGTCCTAATCTTTCCCATTTCATAAATGCATTGCTTAGATCTGGATCGACTGTATTAATGTCATAGCCGGCATCATGTGTAGCTCGTATCTCTCCGGACGTGACTTCATCGGATTATACGTATTGTGATCCTTTCTACATATTGACATTTAGCGCACAGGATTAAGGCTTCTGAAAAGCACACACACGCACACACATACACACACACACACACACACACACACACGTAATATCTGTAAGATGTGACTTGTACAAGGTCAGAGGCATCATGTTTTAGTTCGTGTCAATATCAACAGGATAATGAGGTGAGGCTCAAATTGGTCTTCATACACTTTCACCAGCTGCAGTAAGATGCATACACTGTCATACCTACAGATAGACACGAGACACACACACACACACACACACACACAAATGCTATGGTTAGGATCATAATCGGATGATAAAATTGTTTTGATGCTCCATAGACCTACAGACAAATACTAATCCATGTGCGCACATACACAAACACACATACAGACACACACAGAAAGACAGTTGTGATCATAATCTGAGGATCAAAATTGTTTTGTTTTTTTACCTCCCCATTCATCCAAAGATAAACACAAATCTACTGTATATGCTTACTCACTCTCTTTCTCTGTGTGTCTCTCTCTCTCTCTCAAACACACACACACACACACACACACAGGCACAGAGGTTAGGATTTTAGTATGAGGACAGAAATGATGTTGACATATTCCCCAATCCGCATCAACACATGTGCACACAAACAGACAGACACAGACAGACAGACACACACACACACACAAACACACACTGACACACACACTTACACAACCAACGAAACAACTTCATTTAATACTCTCTGATAGAGTATGACTCAGGATTTGTTTATTTCTGTCCAAGGCTGGGGTACACTGTGTTTTAGATGTGTCTGCAGCAATGGATGGATATGTGTGTGTGTGTGTGTGTGTGTGTGTGTGTGTGTGTGTAACATTGGTTTTTACAGTTCATCGATCACGGTTGCCTTGTGATACAGTACATGGTTCATGTATGTTCATACATATATATATACAGTACATATACCCGGAGAGAGAGAGAGAAAGAGCACCCTTACCCACTGAAGAAGTCAGCATTTACAGAGCCTGCATACTGTAGATCACACACACTCCTCCTTTAACCTTGAAGCACTGAGCAGGGCTGTCTGTACGTGAGAATCCAGAAGGGCCACAAATCAAATTATTGGACCCCGCGGCTGGCAGTAAAATTGCCTCTCTCTTTCTTCCTCTTTATTTTCATGAGCAAACTGCTATAGTTTAAGTTGACAGCATATTAAGGAGGGCGAAGACAGAAAATAGGAAACGGTTCATCTATCTGTCTCTCCATCTTCCCCTCAAACTTTCCATCTCTTTCTCTGCGGGCCGCTGCATCTAAGAAACACATTCAGGTGAACAAAGCCGTGGTAGACTTGCCATTGATCTGTCTCCAGATAGTAATATTTTCAGGTTTATATATATATATATACATTCTGATGCGCCTTCTAGTCAAATTTGTGATATTCCGAGATAAGGGTCCTGGTTTGTCATATTTATCGGACCGAGAATGCAGCTATCTCTGTTTCTGTTGTGTTTGCTATCAATCTCATCGTCTCAAACCGCTCTTGTGTGAACTTGGGTGAAATCTAATTTTCTGTGTTCCAGTCGAAAGGGGAGAAAAAGGAACTGATAAACAACGAATGACTTGAAAGGGAGATAAAGAAAAAAAAAACGTGAGGAACCCATCCGGCGTGGCGGTAATTCTGCCAACAAAGTGCTCAAAAGCAACCGTCTCTTCCATCTTTCAACAAACCAAGACTGTGGTCTTCCAACAAAACCATCAATATGGTATTTTATACAACCATCACAGCTATAGTACAGTATCCAAAACTCTTCTCCTTTATGGCTGCAGTAACTGCAGGCCACTGTCATACTCCCATCCTATCGCTGTGACTCCGAATTTCAACTAATGAATTTATCGTCAAGAGTCCGATTAGGAGAATCAGCTTTTAGTGCTGAGCTAGAGCTGCTGACCTGCAGTCCTCCTCCAAGGCAAACAGAAAAGCACCATCATCATCGGAGCACCATCAGAAAAATGTCCTATCTGGCCTGTCTATCACATCTCCCAGGCACACGCAGTCGTCAGTGGGCTGAGATAGTTGACCTATGGTGACCCCCTCTCCTCTCCTGTCCTGTCCTGTCGTCTCCTCTCTTCTCCTGTCCTCAAACCTCCCTAAGGTGTAGCTATCTGTGATTCATGCTCTTATCTCCTCAGCACATACAGACCGACGGACCGCCCTGACAGAGGTTGCCTGGCCCAATCACGAGTGAATTATTCAAATGGCCAAGGGCAAGGGGTGCGTGCTGCCCTTTTCCACCGTTGCTGATGGTTCGCTCTCATGACCGTCATGCATGCACGGATGCGGTTGCCCGTGAATCATTGCCTTCTGTGAATGTATTAGACCAGACAGAAAAGTGCTCAAACGTATCTCGGGGTTTAATTCACTTTTCAGTTTCACTTTTGTGGATTCTGTTATTAGATTGTCCATCTTCAATGTCTACCATGGTTTGTTAATTGTGTTGGACAGATCACAAGTCTTCGTAATAGGTGAATGTCAAAACTAGGCAGAGCATACATAGAATAGAATCAAATTGAACTGAATAGAAGAGACAGGTAAGTTTGCTTTGGTGTTAGAAAACATCATAGTTGTTATTAGGTGTATATATTGTGTGTCAGTGTTGACATTGAGCTCTGTAAAAAGAAACTCAGCATCACACCAAAGCTTGAGCATCATAGCTTGTCATGCAAAGTCAACAGGGTGAAAATCAATTACATGCCTGGGTCACCTAATTGATATCCACCTCAGCATGAAGATACTGTAGCACCCAGAGCAATATTAGCGAGCAGCCTCTTTTTTAAAAAGCCTATTTATATTCAAGACGCCTAAATAATTTAGACGGCATACAGAAAGTGCAACTTAAGCATATAACCCCCCCATTTGTTTGGAAATCAGCGGTACATTTGAACCAAAGGAAATAAATAAAAGTTTAGTATACTAAATATAGTATAGTATGGGAACAATATCCGGTGTGACATGCAGATATTTATAACCTTGCATTTATGCGTTAAATGGTGTAAATAAAAGATGGTATGACGTCAAAACTGCATTCAATAGCCTACAGCTGGGATTCAATCAAATGGACATATCAGCTTTTTGTGCTGTACTTTTAGAAGTGTCTCCGATTTTCACACTATCCATTCCAGATGGCAGGGGTTTACAGATCAATTAGAAATCTGCAGTCCGGTTGTGTGTGCCCAATGACTTCCTCAGTACTGAACAGAAATCCACTTATTTCTAAACCAAGTGTCAAACACACTTCTATATTTACATTTACATCTTTGGCATTTAGCAGACGCCTTTATCCAAAGCGACTTACAGCAAATACATTTGTCCAAGTAAGTGTAGTACTTCTACAAACGCATAGTGGAAATCCACAATCTGCAATTGACTGAATCTCGGCTTACATTACCTCCTCTGACTCTTAGGCACTGTCATTAAGTATTCTACTTGGTATCAGACACCTCATTTCAATCTTTTCTCTGAAAGTAATAACTAGATATGTCTCCTCTGCCCATTCCTCCTCGTTCCCCATGGCTACTTGACTCAGTGGAAGAAGAGCTTTTGGGGTTTAATACAGCACTGAGGCTTTTATTCGCTGACTGTATGCTGGGAATTCAACTTTCAGAGTGTGGTGATAAAAAGAAGGGAGATTCCACGGGCAAACTCAAGTAGCATTTCATTAAATCACAGCAGTTTGGCAGAAACACTGCTGCAGCCTTATCAGCAGCCCGGCTTCAAAATGGCCACTATTCTGTGTCGGTCAATCAGCAGAGCTCTTCGTTCCTCCTCTGAGAGGGAGAGAGAGAGAAACTACAGATAAGAGGAGTGGTATGACTTTGCGATTACATGGCTGATTTTATTTTGACGCCCATGCTGCTGCCAAACAATTTCGGCCTTCATATCGCATTACCACCACTGGTGAATTTACGACGTGCATTTTGCAAAGGAATAATAATAAAAAAGGGGAAACTTCAATGCCCCTTAAGTTGTGGCAATTCACAGTGTGAGGGACGAGAGAATAAAACAAGGAATATTTATATGATTGAGAGGGGGAGACAGAAAGAAGGTTTGCGACTTATGTGAAGGGGAAAGGGGACAGGTTGTGGTAGATATAGCCTAACCTTATTCTACTCTGTTCTATTGTATTTGGTTCAAGAATCTGGAGTAATATATAGCGCCAAGCCTTTGCAAGGACAAACCCTTTCAAACTGCAGATACGACCCTCAGAGGTCAACCTTTACATCACTGCAACGTCACTGCTACTACCTCAACAATGTCACTCATTGCTTTTAAGGTTGAGGGTGACCCTTGCTGAATCATAAATAGAAAACAGGAAACAAGATTTGTCCAAAAGAATTTTGCATGGAAGGGTAACATCAGAATTCAGAAGTGGTCATGCGGATAAAAGCAAGTCATCGTCTTGTTTTTCCGGCCAATGGTTCCAGTTCACAGAGATTAAATGGGGTCACGTTTTAAGGCCACAATTCATTCATCTGGACAGAGGGAACAGCTTGGCTACATCAGGATAGGGGGGAGCCAGCACTTCAAGCATGATTTCACTGATTGCATATTCAACTGAGTTGAATCATGGTCTTCAATGACCCTCAATTGAATCAAATTTGCAACTCTTAATGAAGTAGCTGTGACATATTTTCCCATCTAAATATGAGAAATATGATGGTATGATTGTTTATGAATATGAGTTATGTTAAAAGGTTAGTGTCAGGGACCAGGTCACCTTTGCAATGGGATGTACTGCCAGCAAAACAATCACATTTATGTCATGATACAATTCCTTTTCTTGTTCTAGACCGCCATGCTATGATTCACGCTGATTCACGTCACATTTATAAAAATGTTATGAAGGTAGTATGACAGGCCCGCTTGAATTTACATGTTTTTCAATCTATCTCCCACATCTCTCTTCTTCAAGCCTGTTTCCTGTTGAAATTCCAACACAAAATGTGTCTAGCATACCTTGAATATAACCCGTTGACATATACAAATTGTACCATTTAAAACAAAAACCGATGCGTGTTATTCAATTGTTTTGGAAATCATAGAAACATAGAAACATTCTGAATAGAACCAACAGGGATTCAGTTGTTTTGGAAATCATAGAAACATTCTGAATAGAACCAACAGGGGTTCTCTGTACAGTATGTCACAGAATACTGTGTCTTCTCTCTCTTGTCATGTTGGTGGAGACTTCTGTACCGGAAATGCCAAGGGTTACTGTAAGCCTTTTGGTTTGAGAGGATAAACTGCAGTTGTCACTCAATGTATCTACAAAGGTCATATATCAATCAACTTACATCATCATCTTACAATAACCTGGCAAATCAATGGTGATCGGAGTTACAAGAAGCTAATATTTGAAATATGTTTTCAGTGCTCAGTTGTAGTCAAGGTGAATTCCTCTTTGCTTCGGAATGTATAGAAAATAATGACATTCAGTCAGTTCCACCAAGGTTGTGGTGAAGAGGTTGACAAGCAAACTGACAGAGGTGAACCAAGCTGAATATCTTGCAAATGAAAGCATACTCACACAGCCCAGTCAAATCCAAATTGTATCGAGTGATTATGCAATATAATGCATTGTACTACTGTTATATAATGCATCAGGAGTGCATTTGTAGCATCTAGAGTATGCATGTATAAACGCCAAAATGAAAGGCTATAGGCTGTTAGAAATATTTAAAGCAAGTCTCAAATTGTGACAGAGGGATTAAAAATGCATTTGAAAATACCAAACGACTGTTAGTAGTTCATAGAGAATCTTGAAATAATATTACCAGTGATCACTGTTGATTGAAAATATTGTCTTATGATTTTGGAATAGCTTTGTGGTATCATTACTTCTGTTTCAAATATGGCCAAATAACTGCTCGTCGGTTGACTTATTTTCTGAGATATGATCTTGTTGACCTGTACGCCACCTGCAATTACATTTGCAAGACTTGGTCTTTGTTCCTGTAACCTTATGATAACCTTTAGAGAAGGTCATTGAACCTTGTGTAGCAGAAACATCCTGGCCACAGTGACGGAAACTTTGTTTAAACTCCTTCCATCGGTTTTTACCTAAGATGCCCCCGCACTTTGTTCTCTGAGATGGTGCATTAAAGTTTAAGGTAGACCTAGAGAGACCTAGTAATAGTTATCACGCTCAATAAAACCAGTTCCACCTATTCATCATGATCAGACAGGATTTCTGCATGGACGATACATTGGAGATATACAATATAAATAATAGAAGATTATGAAACATCAGAGAAAACAGGCCTGGTCTTCATAGCGGATATAGAAAAGGCTTTTGATAACATGTGATTAGATTAAAGTTATGTATAGCAACACTATACATCTATATATATATATATATATATATATAAAGTACCTAGTAGATAAAATATATTAAATGTAATAACTTATTATTATTATTATTATTATTATTATATGTAATGACTTCCGAAACCTCTGACAAATGTTAATGGATTCATTATCATCTACGTAACTTCGCAAAGGTACCAGTTATACTGTCGGTGTTGGATAGCCTACGTAATAGTAAAATATCGACAACAAGCACTTAACTTTAAAAAGTCCTTCCACCACTTCTATGGAAATGCGTATTGAATTTTTGCAGTGGTTAGATCTGCACTTACTTGTGTTGATATAACCCCTTGGTACAATCCAAATGATTACTTCCATGTGATTGAGTCCATTTGTTTGCTGAAAAGCTCTTGTTTGAGCAAATGCGACCAGCAAGCGACATGGCCAATCATTAGAATCTGCAGGGGTCAGTGGATGCTAACAAGAGGAAGCCATTTGCATGACTTCATTAATTGCACTTTCCGCCGAGGAAAGCATTGGACTGAAACGACCCAGGCAGGATTCCAGTGTACAGACGATGGAGGATGAAGGCCAGCAGTGCACTCATCGACCACACTTAAAAGAGCCTGCCTACATGTACTGTCTTTGTTTGTGCTGTGTGCTATTTCAATCGTTTTCTCAATCGATGCACCCTCTTTGTATCACTTGTGCAATCGTTTCTTCAAAGCACCTATCTCTTGAAAGATAAACAAAAGTGTGTGAAGTGAGAATCATGGCAGAGTTTCGAGAGCCCTCCCTGTCAGCAGAGTAATGACAGACCAGATCTGGTCCACGCCTGTTTTCTACTGGCATCTGAATGTGGCCCTGGGACAGCTTTGTTCCCCGTGCCAGAAGTAGGCTGGCTCTGGCTGCCATTCCTGGTGTGGGTAGGGGCCCCGCCACTCAGACCAAAGATGGCTTAGTAGCTACAGTATCAGGGCCATGTTCCTCATACCTGAGCTGGCCCACAGCTAATTGCAAATCCAAATTAGAAATCTGTAGGTGTTTGTCTTCTCAGCACATTTGAGTGCAGTAGATATAGGAATAATTTCTGAGGGGTTGTTTTTTGTAAAGCAGCACATGAATGATATTGTTATCGACATTTGCCCATTCCTACTTCATCATCATTTTTGTACCTATGCACTGTATTTCTGTTATTCTTCTCATGTTGAATGTTTCTTTTGACAATGTGCTTGCAATCGTTTTTTTTCCCCTATATCTTCCCTGATTGACTCATTAAATTCACATGGCCTATTATTGTGATGTCATGTTTGAAATATTGCTCTGTCCTTTTTATTGTTTAAGCTGATGAAGGCTTCATAGCCGGAACGCTGCCGATAATAAATCATAGAAGAAATAACATTATTTGCTGGCCGTTTTTTTTTTTTTTTTTTTTTTATCCGATTGAGTTGGAGCTCAGTCAAAGCGCCACTGAGGTCTCTGTGACAAACACCATAGCTACCTCTGTAACATACAGTACTCCAACGCTTTAAAGGTGACCCGTTAAACAATGTTTACTTAGTGGGACACTAATTAGTGGAAAATAATTATGTTCTGTGGGTTGGATAAAATCTGTCCCTTCATTGTCCAACACAGCCTTTTTTGTCTCAAAGGTCAACTAATCCCTAAACGTCTCGAATTCCCCTCACACTCAATCATCATTGATTTCTCATCACAAGTTTACAAATACTTTGAGGTGGCCATGCTTCATTCGAACAGATACAAATGTGTATCGAAACATAGATTTTCAACCAATTAGTCTTCCAAGACAGTGCTATGGATCGCGTCTGATTCTTAGTAGATATTGGATTGCCCCTGAAGTACATGGTCACTGGTCTTATTTTAAGACAAAGACATTTCAAGCAATATCTCCTGACGTCTGAGAACAGAGCGGTTACATCTACCAACAGGCTTCGAGGGAACGTGGGACGGCTTGTTTGATTGTCCCAGAGATGCATTCCATCATTGTGCCGGGGCCCTTTCCCTATATCCTGCCCTTTCCTCTGCAGAGTTTGAGCTGCGGCTGCTTTAGGCACCCTATTCCTCTTCCAGGGAATGCTCCTGCGTCACGCTGCCCCATGTCAGAGGCTCTGGAGATAAGCTGCTGCCCCCTGGGTTTCTGCCGGCTCCTTGTGCAATCACTCTCCCCAAGATTACATGCAGGTCAGGGGGACGGAGGTACAGTATGCATGATCTCCCGGACTGCTCCCTGTATTGCCTTTTTTCCCATTTGCCTGGCAAACGCTCTTTTCAAACCCACACATGGGTTAGGATTTGCATATGCTGTGTATACAGTGCCTTCGGGAAGTATTCAGATCAGTATTCAGATCCCCCCAAGATGTTTTCCACATTTTGTTGTGTTATAGACTCAATTTAAAATGGATTAAATTGAAAGGATTTGCCATCAATCCACACACAATACCCCAGAATGACAAGTTTTTTTTAAAAATGTTTGTAAATTTATTAAACTTGAAATACAGAAATACCTCATGTACATAAGTATTCAGACCCTTTGCTATGACTCTTAAAATTAGCTAAAATGCAAAAATGTCATCAATAAATCACTCAATGAGTCCATCTTAATGGAAGGATAATAGTTAATGTAATTTTGAAATTAATATCTTTGTATCAAACTTAATGCTTTGTAGTAAAACCAAATAAACACATTTCCAGCCACTTTCTTTGCTGTATCACTTGAATTCATTGTTGCAAACACAATTATGGATATAAGATATTATATTAGATATATTATTTTCCATTAAGGGATTATTTTTGGCCACTTGGTTATAGACCAACTTCGTAGAGTGACTGAGATGATGTCCCATCGACTGTGCTTTTTCCTCTCCACCATTCAACTGTGTAGATTTTTGTAAGTCTCCCCAGGCCTCAGGGTCGCATTCCTGAGCAGTTTTGTTCCTCTCCAATGACAACCTGATCCACACATTGATTCCTATGCAAATCAGAGACCCTATAAAAACAAAGATATTATCCTACTATTATCCTTGCATTAAGATGGACTCAGTTCAACTTACTGAGTGATTTGTTGATGACATTTTTGCATTGAGTGTCATAGTGGCATGAGTGTCCTAGCAAAGGGTCTGAATACTTATGTACATGAGGTATTTCTGTATTTCAATTTGAAGAAATTTACTGAAATGTCTAAGTGAGGCTATGACGGAGTTCTAACAGTGAAAATATTAAAACCCTTCAAAGTCCAGAGAGAGAAAGATATTCTCCCTCAGAGGTGCACAAGCTCTGTGCACACATAATGAAAGGCCATCCATACTTATCACTTATTCTTTCAGACAACCAAAACAATGCTTTGTGTATGAGAGGAAAGCCTTTGGGATGATTGCATTTTTTTTCCCCCCCTTCCAGCAACAAATTGGAATGAAATGATCTCTTACGGTGATAAATGAGAAAATCATTGCACAATGCCTGTCGGCTGATTTTCCTGTTTTAGCTCCCATTTCAGAATCTTACCTGGTAAACGAGTGGTGTGAGAGAGAAAGAAATTCAACAACATTCAATTTCACTCTAAATCCCACACCGCTGTTCTGTTTTTCGATTGAGGGACTGAGGAAGCCGGTAGGACAATGGCCAGAAGCTTCCGGAGATGAAGGGAATAAGTAGCTTAGCTGATGGGATATTGCAGTCACACCTGAATGGAATTGTGGTCTCGACTTAAATGTAAAGGGGCACTCCTTAATCTCTCCCTCGGCGGACGGTGAGCCCCCTAAAGTTTCTGTTTGTAAACAAACACATAGGTCGGTTGTACTGCCACTGTTTGTAACTGCCACTGAATTCAGAGTTCAAATGAAGAGAATCCCTTTAGGTTCAGCATCTATACGCATCTCAAACAAACTCATTGGGACTTTGTCTTTGTCGTGCATATTTGGGGGATTTTCCATTGTGTGCCCCTGTGTCCTAATGTGTCATGCATTCTATTTTAATATCCTTATATGCAGAAAGCCAAGCTCCCCCAGGGGAAAATATAAGTTATTCAATCAGTCACATAATATATTGGATATGGCAAAACTTGCTTGCACCCAAAGACCAACATCTCACACTGGTTTTTCTGTGTTTGTTCCAGATGAATATTCAGTGGGAAAAGCAGCATAAATAACGTGCTCTGACAGCTTTTTTAATTGCCGGTGGCGAAGCTCTAGTCTTTTGGCTCTCTCCAAAAGGCCAGCTATGTTTAATGCCCATTTGATCTCCCAGTACGATGTGCCCACACCAGTTTTATTGAACATGTGGGCTGTGTGTGCGTTACTGGCCAAATATGGTGCCAAACTTCTTTTCAGGCCCCTCAGGGGTCTGGGGGAAGTTGATCTGTCATAGCTTCCCTTACGGGGGGCCCGATGTGGGTCGTTAAATGGCATCACATGAACTCATATGAGTGTGAGGAGCTGTATTTTTGTGCATTGCAGACCTTAATGTGTTTAAACTGGACAGGTGCATTTATCCTGCACATGTTGACATGGGGTCATTGTGATTAGCACAGTCAGGCGGATATGGTCAGAAGTGAAATGCTGCCCCTTGGGTAAGTGACTATATAAAATGTGTTTACCTCTGTAATTATCTGTTGACAAAACAACTGGTCCATGATTGGGAAATGCTTCATCTTACAGTTCACAAATTATATTAAAAATACTTAAAACTACATGGTAACAGTGTAATTACATACATTACATATTACTTGGCCTGTCACTGAAAGGAAACGTGCACCTGCACATTTATTACTGGCTAAGCATGGTAACTGTAACTGGCAGGCAGCTACAAATGGGGGATGGGGGAGGTCGCTGAACAACACAAATGTTGCAAGTTCGAATCGGCTTTGAGTTTTTGAATACATGATCATTATTAAATGAGTACCAGTAGTATTAGGATTGTAAAAAATAAAGGACTATACTATCTGTAACATGGCACACTATCTGTAACATATACACTCACCGGCAACTTTATTAGGTACACCTTGCTAGTACCGGGTTGGACCCCCTTTTGCCTTCAGAACTGCCTTAATTCTTTGTGGCATAGATTTAACAAGTTGCTGGAAACATTCCTCAGAGATTTTGGTCCATATTGACATGATAGCATCATTGCTGCAGATTTGTCAGCTGCACATCCATCATGCGAATCTCCCTTTCCACCACATCCCAAAGGTGCTCTATTGGATTGAGATCTAATGACTGTGGAGGCCAGGAGTACAGTGAACTCATTGTCATGTTCAAGAAACCAGTTTGAGATGATGTGAGCTTTGTGACATGGCGCGTTATCCAGCTGGAAGTAGCCATCAGAAGATGGGTACACTGTGGTCATAAAGGGATGGACATGGTCAGCAACAATACTCAGGTAGGCTGTGGTATATAAACGATGCTCAATTAGTACAAAGGGCCATTCGATATTTGCGTTAACGAGCAGTTGAACAGGGGTACCTAATAAAGTGGCCGGTGAGTGTATAACAGCAAATATGTTGGACAGCTATGTCAGACAGCACATCCGATTTGAAACCTGATTATTCTTACCTCAGATCAGTCTGCTTCTCAAATGGTGAAATGGCATCTCAAAAAAGGGAGGTTTGCAAAGGGAGCATCACTGCAGGGGAAGTAAGAACTGAGAAATAAAAAAAAAAGAGATGAGGCAAGCTTCTCTTTCGTCTCACCTTAAGGCAGAATGCACCATCTGCCTGAGTCTCTGACCTCAGACTCATCCCTAGGCCTCGCGCTGGAAGAACGGCTCTGAGGGGACTGAGCCATGCTTTTAATCCCAGCAAAAGAGGAGCCAAGGAGGGTAGGATCTTGCGAGAGGGGATAGAGACAGCTTGCGGGGACCCGCTTGGTGCCAGGGGTGGAGTAGCAAGGTGACATCATCTTAATATGATCTGCACAAGGCTCCGGAGAGATGGGCTGAGGCAAGTAAGACAGGGTTGATAGGGTTGCCTTCAGTTATGAAATCCTAATTATGAAAGACAGGATGTATTGGTAGAGAGAAGTTAGGTACGCCCCTGGACACAGGTGAAATAGGGACGTGAACACTTGCGTTAAAATACTGTTGCAAATTGTCCATTAAAAAACATAATGTGCATCTACTCTCCGCGACATCTCTAGGTGTAGGAGATGGAGGTGCTGGGGGACTGTAAATGAATCACAAAGTGTTTCAATTTCATGTCTAGTTTAATTTGATTAATCAAGATAATTAGTACCATTAGTACATATTGTACAGTAATGGATCATCTTAATCGCACAATATTGCACAATATGCATCACACAAACACACGCCAAATAAAAACCAATAATTAAGAAATATTTCGGGCTGTGTGTGGGGCTGACATTTCACACAATACTCTCTTGCAAGCACACGCTGTACAAATACAGTACACACTCCACACAAACACACAAAATGAAAACCAATCAACAGTCTCACAACCTGGGTGACTAAAAATGTCCTCTGTATAATATTGTCTTTGTCTTGCACTCTATTGTGTGTTTTTCCCCATTCCACAGTACAGTAACCTCCACTTCTGTTTTCTCTCCCCATCCATCAACACTTTACCCAGCCATCTGCTTACACACCTCATCATTTACTGTACCACCCACCCCACCTCCGAACATCCACCCATATGAAGTAAAAACAAAAAAAAACGTCATTCTCATCAAAAAACCTGCTGCTAAACCCATATTCTCAACTCCCACTGTGTTTTCATAATGGCCAAATTGATCCACTCAGAAACATGGGCATCATCAATGGTGGGTGAACCTTTGGAGATGGGGAGATGAGTTTTGTTGTTGGTTAGCATGTTCGTCATTGTCCGTGATTGACATAATTACACCCTGGAGGCTGGGCTGTGATGGAGGAGTAATCCTGTCATCTACATCAATGCCAGGTGATTCATATGAGCCTTTAGTGATTTGGTCATTAACACTCGCATTAGGAGGAAAGGCAAACATGAAGGTTGTTTACAACAACAACAAAAAAAGATACTAATCACTAATGTCGCCACTTAATATGTGTGGAAGGAAGGTGGGAAGGAAGGATGGATGGACATATGTGTTTGACACCTTTCCTCATTGCATTCCTTGCATTACAATTAGCCCACCCTCCGATTTCTACCTCCATCAGCCTCCGCTGATGGACTCAGACAGACAGACAGACAGACAGACAGACGGATAGATAGATCATCTCAATAGATTTGTCCTCAAATTATTTTTGTACCCTCAGATGATCTTTCACCTGAATTCACATCCAGTAAACGGAAATATGGAGAAAAGATGGAATGAATTTAATTTTACGCTAAATTATGTAAAAACACACGTCAAGAGACACACGTGAGAAGTATCTTGAAACAACTCATGATTGTATCTGAATATATTCTGTACAATTTCTCCACTGATGGGATCCAAAGAGAATAGATTATGTAATCCACAAAAGCATCCAGAATTGGATTTATTGTTTCAATATGATACAGCAAAAAGTGGAAACTACAAAAGCATCCTGATGATTCAATATGAATTTATCTCACGCTGCATCCGATTTTACATTTTCATTACTCTCATATAATGCATGTGGTGCTGTATGTAATTGTACATTTTTACTCGTTCCTGAATGCACACTGCTCACCTGCGAAATGATGGCATCGAAAACATATTCAGCTAAAAAAATGTAAATGGACACCCTTCTAAAATATCCCCAAGAACCACAAGGAAAAATAATAAATCAGGTAAAAGCCAACCCAAACATAACATTTAGAGATCTGCAGACCTCCCTTGCTGCATCTCAGGTAACTGTGCATGCTTGAACAATAAGAAGAACACTGAATCGAAATGGCATTCATGGGAGGGTTGCTAGGAAAAAGCCTCTGCTGTCAAAAACGAGCCAAACTGCCCTTCTTAACTTTGCCAGAGACCACCTGGACAAGCCTGAAGGTTTCTGGAAGTCTGTTCTCTGGACAGATTAGTCAAAAATGTACCTTTTTGGTCATAATCAAAACCACTAAGTTTGGCAAAAACCCAACACTGCCTACCACCAAAAGAACCTTATCCCAACAGTCAAGCATGGTGGTGGGAATGTCAAGATCTGGGGCTGCTTTTCCTCCTCTGGACCTGGACGACTCCACATCATTAAGGGAACCTTGACTTCTGAGGTATACCACAAGATTCTTGAACAGAACGTCAAGCCATCAGTCAAGGAGCTAAAGCTGGGCTGAAAATGAGACAACGACCCAAAGCATTCAAGAAAATCTCCAAAAGAATGGCTCAGTATATTTGAAAGAATATTTGTGTTTTGGATTGGCCAAGTCAAAATTCTGACCTAAATCCAATCGAGATGCTGTGACAGGACCTGAAGCAGGCAGTTCATGCCAGACACCCCTCAAACCTCATTCAATTGGCTGAGTTCTGTAAGGAGGGGTGGGCAAAAATCCCTCAAAACAGATGTCAGAGACTGATTAGTGACTATATGAGACGTTTACTCCAAGTTATCGTTGCTAATGGAGATGCCACAAGCTATTGACTGAAGAGGTTCACATATTTTTGCACACATGAAATTTTTGTTAAATAAACAATGAAAATATATCATATTTTATTTGGAATGTCTTACGAATTGGGGGTTTAGATAAAGATTTTAGAAGTTCATTTTAATATTTTATACAAAAATAATGACCATCCCTGTAGGGTTCACAAACTTTCAAGCAGCACTGTATATCTTCCATGCAGGACTTCCAGGTTAAAACCCTGATCTGTCACATGTGATTATTTTCCATGAGTTTGATTGAGTCCAACCCTTTTGACATTCCAGACCCAAATATACTGGCACTACTTTGAATCCCCTTGTGTAACAATGTACTGACACTCTGTCAACTGCTAATATCAACACTGTCCTTCCTCCATCCTTCTCCCTGCTCATGTGGAACGCAACCTAACTGCTTCACAGACAACAACAGGCTGGCACATACGCATTACAGCCACTAAATAGGACTCCAGATTGCGATTGACATTGCCGAGTCTCGATTTTGGCAAGTGAGGCATGCCGTCTGATGCTAATTGGTGCTAGATTCCCATATTGTGCACATCTGTGTTGTAATTGCTAACATTTCTAAGTAAATTAAAGAAGGTTGCTGATTTATTACGTAGTTACACAATATGCTTGGTTCAGGCCTTTCAGGGCCATGATTAAGCTGATTTGTGGAGCAGGGATGTTCACACTATGTATGGGGTATTGATCACTTTCAGTCATGCTGATAAAAATGTGTGGGTCTCTGAAGGTAAGCCATTGGTGACACTTATCTCGAAGGCCGTTGATGTAATGTCAGCATAGCAGTATCCTGAGAGTGGCATAAAGCTGCTCATGGATCCTGACAACCAATTGCACGGTTGTCCAAACCACAGGTTGACGCCAATTACTTTTCAGCTTAAAAAGACGTGTGGTGCATCTCAACAGTATAAAATGCCCCCTCCCCACCTTCCCCCAACCCTCCACTTTCCTCCATCTACACTAATACTAAACAACTGGACAGGTGAAAGCACATTTCTGGTACTGTAGGCATCTGTACATTTTCATATAGCATTAAAGGGACATTTCACCTTATTTTTGTGAAATGCCTGCTAACTTGTTCAATGTCTTTTAACTGGTTCACTTGAACTCCAGATGAACTCTGGACATCAGTTCCCGGCACCACTCAATCTAAGAACCTCTGAATCACAAATATACCTCCAAAGCTGGTGAAAGTTATCTGCAAATAGGTAAATGGAATTCGTCAGCATCATCATGTTGGGTGGAAACTGCCTGTGACCTTTGTATATGAACCCAGTGTACAGTCTGAACTGATGGGGCTATTTTACAGGTTTCTGTCCACCTGGTTAGCCACTTTACACTTGAGATACAGTACACCCAAGGCACAGACTGGAAAACAGTTTCCCCACAGTGTTGTATTTCAATTTGTTTGTGGCATTGTGGCATTCTCACAAAATACTAATTTACTGTAGACTTTATATAAGTGGGTTACATTGTAGAAACCTATTCAGGTTTCGAGCAGGTAGAGGAGAGGCGTACACACACACACACACACACACAC
Organism: Argentina silus; assembly: GCF_951799395.1. Classification (NCBI taxonomy): domain Eukaryota; kingdom Metazoa; phylum Chordata; class Actinopteri; order Argentiniformes; family Argentinidae; genus Argentina; species Argentina silus. Next base: position 15,542,163 of record NC_139670.1, on the reverse strand, counting down.
ACACCTGCATGTTCGCTCTGTATTTTACCTACCTACGGGGGGTTTGAAAAGTTTATGGGCTCCCCGCCTTAATATTGTATTTAATGTTGGGGAGATATATCAGAGTGGAGCCAGCCAATTACGCCAAACCTAATGTATTACCATTTTTATTAAGTTTATAAAAACGATGTAAGTGTCCTGACTGAATTACTATGCGGTTAAAGAAGAGATTCTCAGCTTTTATTTTAGGGTAATTTTGTACGTTTCACCATTTAGAAATGAAAACCCTTTTATACATAGTCCCCCTATTTCAGGGCACCAAAAATAATGGGACAATTGGCTTGACAGGTGTTTCTGGTAAGTCAGGTGTGTTCCATCATATCATTTGTGGAGGCATAAGAGAGCCTTCCATGTCTAGTTCAGTCAGGATACTCATGTCGGTTTAACCATTTATTCGATGAAAATGGTAATACATTTAAGCATAATTGGATGGCGCTGCTCCGTATAGCTCCCTGTCTGGAGTTTAAACGACCATAACATACAAATACCAGTATGGCAGGGAGCCCAAGACTTATCAAAACCCCCTGTAGGTCGGCTCTGTCACCATAAGTGAAAGTGAAAGTCAAGGAAGCCTTTATTAGGCTGAACAATCAGAGACATAACAAAAACCTTAGGCTTGTCAAAATCAACAGTTTGGAACATTGTTAAAAAGACATCAGCAATCATGTGCTGGGAGGCCTTGGAAGACTTCTACAGTGGATGACTGAAGAATGCTCACCATAATTAAGAAAAAAAAACTGTCCCACTGATCAGGAACACTCTAAAGGAGGTAGGCGTGAATGTGTCAGAGAGTACCATCTGCAGAATACGTCACCAGCAGAACTACAGAGGCTTCACTGCAAGGTCCAAACCACTAGTTATCCTCAAAAAGTATGGTAACTTACAGTATGCTAAAAAAAGTACCTAAAAAGAGGTCTTGTGGACAGATAAGATTAATATTATCATGTACCAGAGTGATTGTGGAAAGTGGAAAGTTTGGAGAAAAAAGGACCTATCCAAGATTTACAGCATAATACCTCATCTGTGAAACATGGTGGAGGGGTGTTAATGTTTGGCCATGTATAGATGCCACTAGAACTGTCTAACTTGTCTTAATTGATGATGTAACTGCTGATGGCAGCTGCAGAATGTATTCTAAAGTGTACAGAAACAGCTTGCCTGCTCGAGTACCAGCAAGTGCCTCCAAATTCATTGGATGGCGCTTCATCCTACAGTAAGACAATGACCCCAAACATACTGCCATAACAATTCGGGAGTTTTTCAGGGCCAAAAAGTGGAAAGGTCTTGACTGGTGTGGTGGAAGTCTAGGATTTACCACTCTGTACTTCAGCTCTTCGGAGGTAAGAATCAAGAAACAAGTCCTGAGTAGCCACAATATCTGAGTCTGGTATTTATTGCTTGCAAACAAGAGACAAGAGCGTAACAGCAGCCCAGCGGGGGTCTGTTCAGCACAAGTCTGAAGAGACGATTATCAGGGTTGTCTTTTATACAGTTTAAACATAATGGTAGGTGCCGCCAAGGCTATCGGCTGATGGGCTTGTGTTTACGTGCGAGAGGGCGGTAGAGAATGGGGAGACTCTCTTACTGATCAATCGGCGTTCGACATTTCACACCTATCGGCAAGATATGTCTGCTCCCCCATTACTGCGCTCCCTCACCACTCCCTCCGAAATCACTGCTGTTCATATGGTAAATTATACAGTGCTTCTCAGAACAATGGCTATAGAACTTTAGAGGTGTGGCAAGAGAAAATGAAATCACAGTATTTACACAAGTTGTATCAGTCATATGAAAGTGTATAACCTGAAAACAGTTCTATCAATGTATTTTCCATAACACTGGCCAAGTCAATCTTCAGATTTAAATGCAATTGAACATGCATTTCATTTCCTGATGATTAGATTTTAGGCAAACATATCTCAACTGAATATCTACAACTGAAGATGGCTGCAGTACAGGCCTAGCAGGGCATCACCAGAGAAGATACACAGCGTCTGGTGGGGTCAATGGGTCGCAGACTTCAGGCAGTTAATGCAGACAAAGGATTGTCGACCAAATACTAAACATGAGTGCTTAATTTGAACATTATATTAATCTGTCCTATTACTTTTGGTGCCCTAAAATAGGGGGACTATGTATAAAAAGCGTTGTCATTTCTGAATGGTGAAACTAGTATGTACACAAATACCATCAAATAAAAGATGAGAATCTCTAATTTAACTTAATAGTAATTATTTGATTTCAAATACAAACCTTTGGAATATAGAGCCAAAAAAGAAAATGCTTACGCAGGGCACTGTATATTTATACTATCTTGCTACACTTATTGTTATTACTTGACTGTATTGACTGTTATTAGTTGATAGTATATTTTGTATTGTATTGTTTTTATTATATTTTTATTGTATTTCTATCCTTAAATCAACTGCACTGTTGAGAGGTAGCTCGTAATGAGCATTTCATTGTACATTTAAAGCTGTATCCTGTGCAGATGATAAATCAACTTTGATTTTATTTGATTTTATTTGATTTTATTTGATAGGCCTGAAGGTCAACCATTGAGTTATTGGGTGAGGTTGTTTTCCCCCATATACTGGCAAGTGTTTTGAAACCAAGTGCGGTTCAGGTCGTGGGTTTCCTGGTTAGGTTGGACCTGTGATGACCTCTAATTCACAATATATGTCAGAAACAGTAGATCTTTTCTATTACTGCTGGACTATTAGATGAGAAAAACATTCTTATCAACACAACCATTTCCCAACTTGAAAGTGGTTATTCTTGCCACAAGCTTATTGTTCATTCTGCACAGGCACCACACACACACACACACACACACACACACACACACACACACACACAGGCTTTGAGTCTTCCCAGGCTCATTGGCTGCCTCTTTGCTGTTTTGTCTAGGTGTATGTGCATGGCAACGGATGGATCTTAAGGGGTTTTGCCTGTTTGGGTGCATTGGCTGATTACATTCCTGTTTGTTCCCGGCCCCTCCTGTCACTGTTAATGTCAGCTTGCCCTAACGAGGTGTGAGAAATGTACTCATTACAACATAAAACACAGGCAAGAAAAGGGCCCACCAATTAAAGGTGAGAGGGAGTTTAAATCGCGGCAGTCAGAAATTATGCTAATCTGGTGGCTCGGATGAAAAGTGGCACAATAACAATAACCTTTAGCAATTGGCTTGTTAAACTTTGGCTGCGGGTCATAGTCTGGAGGAAATACAGGGTTGACAATCTCTGAGACAAGGAAATAAGGACAGGGGCACTAATAAGACGTTTTGGGGGGAGAGGTGGGGGGTAATGGAGGTGTTCACAAGGCTGTTGAATATTCAGTCAACCTGGAAACAAAAGGTGAATGTTTTCTTTGGCACACTGCCTGTGATTTGGAAAAGGCTGCCAAAGTTGATTTGACGTAATTATCAGTCAGCGCCTTTGTCTGTTGACAATAAGGAGACTGATGGCCAGAGGAAGATTGAATTCCTGCCAAGTGTTCTTGTACCGGTCCATTGTCATCTCTGAAATCTTCTGTGGTGAAAGAATGATGGTTAAGTCCTGCTGTCCTCAGGTAGAGATGGAGGTAAGTGCTTGCTCCATATATGTCCCTCTTTTCATTCTGAGGATTAAGTGAGTGGCAGCCCATATTTCTCCTTTAACCGATTCACCACCTTGACAGCTTCTAGATGCTCTGTCAATTTCCTCTTTCCTTTTCTCTCTCTCTCTCTCTGGCAAATCCATATTCCAACATTCAGTAGCCTCAAACTACCTCCACCCTGGCTACAGTGCGTCACAGCACATGGTTCCAACATGGGCGATGCATTCAAAATAGTCTAGTCAGCAAAAAACAAGCTGCAATGTGGCACCATTTCGTGAAAGCAAAAGCCTCACCTGGCGAATACTGAATTGCCCAATATAGGTCACGAATGGATGAATCTTTCATCCAAGTGTCCATCAAAAGCAACCACAATACGGGGAAACAATTTGAAAGTCACACTCGACTGCAGCACACCTTGAAGTATTCATGAGGAGCATTTACTAGACATGTCAGATCATAGTACCCCAAAAGCTACAAGCAGTTGCTTTTGACAACTTAGTATTCAGTGCAGTCAGCGTGTTTTACATTATTTATCTCTTTAGAGGCTACAACAAGGAGGCATGGCGCACCCAATAACCCATTTTAACTCCCTGTGTTTGAGACCCAGATACAATTGCTTTTCAATCAAAATTCACACTGAACCCCTTAACTTCCTCCTGGTCATAGAAGTAAATAACCATTTATCCCCCCCCTTAAATCCAGAAGGGCTACACTCCACCAGGGACAGCAATGTAAATAATGTGGTCAACTCTGAACGAACTGTGGCAGGGATGTGTTATACAGTAGCACAACACAAGCAGATGCTGTACGGCTAGAATGCATTATTTCTCAGATAGTTTTATGTATGAAGGATGTTTTGTTTGACATGTCTTAATATTATATGATTGTGTGTTTCAGGAGCGCACCTTATCATTGTTCCTGCTATTGATCCACACCTAGCACTATTCAAAAGCACACGGTTATTTTGTGAATGAAAGTGAGGAGGGTACAGACACTCTTTTAAATAGACATTGTTAGTCACATGTCTTGAGTTCAAGGCTGTAATATATTCCAGAAGGTTGTTCCCTCCAATTTGCTCTTGTTTACTCCCCTCTAGACTGGGTAGGTGTGTAAGCAACATGGTGAGAACGAAATGGAGCTTTAGCTTACAGTGCCCAATTGTCTTCGATCCGTGAAGAGGAATGAACATGGGCAGGTGGGAGGGGTGGAAAGCTGTCTGGGATGAAACACAGCCATGGGGTCCCTTCCATTCCAAATTGACACAACCCCTTCCCTTACTCCCTCCTATCGAGTGAGCCCTACAGTGAGGTTTTGATGACATTTCTGCAAGTGGATCCCTGGAGTTATGATTTGTTTGGGGTTATCATTCTCCTCCCTTTTCATGGCGTCCAACGTATCCCATGACACTCCCTCTCCCCCCCAACCCCCCTCTCCCGCAATGTCACTCCGCCGTCAGTGAATTACATTACTATTCACGCACATTGACAGCCAAAATTGCTGAGTAAATTGCTTGATCAATAGACTGCAGATTTAATTTGTTCATCACAATGTGTGTCATAAACGTCATGCTGGCCTGTCTCTACAACAGCCATGAAGGAAAATAGACAATCGTATGACATGGATTGTAAATACACAAATAGTAATTCAGGTCAAGTACTCCCCAAAAAAACTATCAGTTGTTTATTTATTCAGGACACAAAGTCAAAAATACAACAACGTTTCTGCTTCTTGGCTTTTTCAAGGTTATGGGGGGTTGCAGACCCTGGAGGAACAGAATAGGTAGCCTTAACTGACAGGTGGTCCAGAAAACAACACAAAAGTAAAACAGCAAACAAGGAGACAGTCAAGCAGTTCAAGAGGGCTCATGGGGTCAATCAGTTCAAGAGGACTCAAAAGGTTAATCTTTTAAAGATTAACCATTTAGCTTGTCAAATGTTTCACCGTCCACATCTCTCGAAGAGTAACCTCTACAGTCTCTACTCTTGTAGAGTAACCTTTCTATGTTTTGAACAGCCAGAGTCTGTTTCTGGCTTATGGCCTGAGATAGAGTTACCATTGCCATGCAGTCAGATCTTGCCCAATTCCATGACTAAGCTGAAACACGTCGTTGCTGTGTTTACCAGTGTGAAACGGTAGTTTAACATCACTGTACCGCAGAGTTGTGTATCCAATAGAGGAGCTTTCCATGGGTTTGTTCCTGTGTTTATGTTCTCTTTCATCTGATTTAGGCATAAGGACACAGAGAATCAACCGATGCAAAAGTGTAAATCCAGTCCTTAGCTTTGGCACAATTTTAGCCTCAACTCCTCCAGGGTCTGCAACCCCCCATACCCTTGAAAAAGCCAAGAAGCGGAAATGTTTTTATATTTTTGACTTTGTGTCATGAATAAATAAACAACTGATTTTTGAGTTTTTGGTGGTTTCACACGCCTTGGAGGATGGGTTCATTCTAATGCATGGAATGGAATCAGGAATGGTATCAACACGTGTGTTTGATATCATTCCTCATTCCATTCCATGCATTACAATGAGCCCGTCCTCCGATTTCTACCTCCACCAGCTTCTACTGTAGCCTATACAGCTTCTCTCTGTCGTGCTCTTGCAGTGAAACAAAACCACTGGTTACCCCTCCCGCCCTTGGAGAAAAGACTCAAAGAGAAAGAGGGAGTGCTGAACCAAAGCGCACCCATATCTACAGAGGGAAGGTTGTCGGATGGAAAGACTGGGTCTCCGGAGCAACGTCGAGACACAAGAGAATCACAGACGTGACATTTCTGAGCCACGAATCTTCAAGTAAAATCCTATTGACATGCACGAAGACAACCCTCCCCCCCATGGTTCTCTGTTGTCTACCACCACTCAGCAGGTACACACAGCTGTTTGCACACAAAGGAAAAGCCTCTCTTCGTCGTCGTCCCTGTACAATGTTTATTTCATTGGAAAGTGTCAATCCCAGACGAGGAATACTAGCAGTTGCTCTGAGTCAGAGGGAGACTTGTCAGGGTATTCTTTGACGCGTCAGGGAGGGTAATATGCAGGATGCAGGTTGGCGGAGGAAGGGAGCAGACACAGGAAAGAAGAGGGGACTACTGATGACTTGTGTAGGGGTTGTAAACAGAGAGGGTCTCTGTTCGGTCTCATAAGCTAGGAGTTGGTTGGACAACACATGAATGAATTGACAATCCCAGGTGGAAACACAAAAGATGAACCAAGAATCCTCAAGTTTGTATAAAGGAAGCATAACTGTCCCATTGACCGCTAAACGTGACAGAAATCAGGAGAAAACAACATACAGAAAGACGGTGAGACTTGGAAGGTACTACCTGTATTTGTTTAATAAGAACATTGATTTTCAGTTTCTGTTGCACTTGTTTCTGTTGCACTTGATTTTCGGTTTCTGTCTGGTACTTTGTGCCCACTGAACACTACCTAGTTTTCCCAAAAGCTTGACTACACACTGTACACACATCTACCCAAGTCGCCTGGTGTATATTGTACAGTAATTTATTTATGTGGCCAAAGATAGTATGATGGAGCCAAATAAATCTATGAAGCTTTCTGATGTTCTGTGTTTATTTTGTGCATGTGGATTTGATAATGCTCTGTGTAAATAGCATAGCATAATTCATGCGATTGATTCTTTATAATCAATATCATAGGCATGACTTTAAAATGCACTTGGGTAAATATCATCGATATGGATATTAGGAACATATCAAATAGTTTCAATATCAAGACTCCGGGCTCATTTTCGAAACCGAATATCATTGTTAGCACTGCACAAATTATTCATCATTGCATATTGAAGCGTTGCAAATTAATTTGATTTCGTCCTGCTTTCGCTCTTAAGCCTCTGCTGTTCTCCATCAGTTTAATTTGTCTCTATGTACTTCATTTGCATCGGGATTATACACTTTTAATTGTCTTTGTTACATTGGGCCCTGTTTTTCCTCCTCTCTCTATGTCTCTATGTTCCGTGAATTTATTCCACAGCATGTTCGATAAAAGGCCCATCAACATAGCATTCAGAGTGCTTTACCGTAGCTAGCTCTCTCATTCTCACTAGATGAGACAACGAGTGTTCGCTGTTGTACACCCACTTGTGGCAGAAAAAAGTCACAAATGCCCCGGCTTTGGTGAATAAACATGCAAGAGAGACGGTTAACATCTTCATCAGAATTCATGTTTTTACACCGCTCTGGGGAACTCACATCCATGTATCTACATAATTGTTGTCCCCATACTGTATTAGCAAAGCCACTGGAACAGACAGAGAGGATTTGCTTTAGAAGCTGGCTGAGTGTTGAAAAAGTGGAGGCCTTGGGTGAGTTGGATAGACTTTTACCGTTTCTATTCCTCTCCTCAAGAAACGTTCATTTGGTGGAAATGGCCGTCACAATTACGTTCATTTGATTCTCTGCACCTAACCTACCATAGCCCCTAATAGCCTCTTTTGGACAAGACAACTTGTTTAAGGTCTCAGTCAATCCTAATTATCAGCCGTGTTGCAGGGAATCCAATTGGCTTTTAGTTTGTGAAACAGAATTGGTGGAGAGGGAACTGAATGGGCAGAGTGGGCCTTTAAGATTGAATGGATGGAGCACTTGAGAATATGTCTTAATAAGCGGCAACAAGGGAAAGAGGGCTAGGATGGTGATGGCGTGTGTGTGTGTCTGTGTGTGTTTGTGTTTGTGAGTGTGTGTGTGTGTGTGTGTGTACGTGCGTGCATGTGTGCGTGTGTGCCCATCTTCCACTAGGGCATCACAAATGCATCTGTGCGTATGTCTCTGTCTGTCAATGTCAATAGAAGAGTGAAAGGGGGAGAGAGAGAGGAAGAACAGATTTACAATAGATGCAATGCATCTCAGTTTGCAGTAATAGTCTGAAGGGTCTATCCATCTTATGTTTTAGAAGTTCTACTTGTGTCAGTGGTACAAAGAGCCTATGACCATACAGAGGTGATGACTCAGATCACCATCAATAGATCTCCACTGAGAATATACTGTATGCATTAGCTGTAGAAATATCCCAGGGAGGCAGGAGAACGTGGGGAGAACAACGGGTGATGACAATAAGCTGCGTGCAAAATGTAATTCACTTGCAACCAAAAAGCCACCCAAATGTTGCTGGGGAACAGCTAGTCTGCTAGATATTTGTGTGTAAGTCAGGGAAACGCCCTGTCTGACACTCTCTAGAGGTCACCTGGCTAAAGTTGAATGAAGTTAATACAATCTCTGATAGTACAAGAATTCATGATGTAATCATTTCTCACTTATGAAATAATTCCTAAGTATGAAATAAGATGAATGAATGAATAAAAGCCTAACATACAGTAGAGCCATTGTTGGTCAACCTCAAACAGAAGGGGGTTCATCAAATGTCTACACATTGTTATTGTGACATGTTTGCAGGTAGGAATGCACATTTAGTAATACAATGTATTTTGTCCCAGATGTGACATTAAATTTGCTTGAAAAATATGCTGATTGTCACAATTAGTAGTCTATCACAGTGGTTTTCAACCTGATCACAAACTCCCAAAAATGTATGCCAAGACTGGCGATCTCTCTGCCTCTGACAACCTCTCAAATACGCACACAAAACTTTATTATGCATAACATAAAGTGCAGAATAAGCAAGAGACAGGTCGGCTAACTATCAAATATCGATTCTCCTCTCGCTCCGCGGTGCCCCTTCCCCTCGTCCTCTCAGCAGCAAGTATACAAGGCGAAGTGGTTTCGTCAGATATCAGATTTAATTTACAAATTGACAACTACTTGATATAACGTAGGCTGTTGCCCTGCAAGGCCATAAAAGTTGAGGACAATTCACTGCAGTGGAGTAGGCCTAGGCCAAAGCTATGGCTAATGCCGGGTTCATTTTGAATGTTGTTAGTATTATGTTTTTTGAAAATGTACTGAGATTGCAGAGCAAAAATCGGAAATATTTTTTTTATTTTCACTGACAGAAAATAAAGATGGAAAATGTAAATCATTATCATAATTATCTCGAATTGTAATTTGTATTCAATGAAATAGTTGCGAAAATGTATGGATTTTCTCCAGCGATGATGAAAGGCTGGTCAAAAAGCAGGTTTATGTTTAGACCTGTTAGAGAAGTCCACAGGAGGCGGCATCTTCCTTGCAAATGTTTGGTAGCAACTGGATTATCGAATAAGAAGTCCCAGGCGTATACTTAATGATGCTCTAGTCACAGGGGGAATCTTGGTTGCAATTAGGATCATCTCTGTCACACCTGTATTTGATTTAACAAGAAACCAGCTTATGGTCATCCCATTCAGAATGTTGCTTGCAATTAAGCCCTAGAACCCAAGCAAATGTATACTTACCAACAAAGCAGGTGGTTAATGATAATTGACCTGTTGGTCCCTTTCAGCATGAATGAAACAGATGCTGGGTGCAATCAGCAAGCAATTTAAGCCAACAGCAAATGCTGCTGATTAACAAAAGTTAATTTCAGTCGCTGGTTTAAACCGTAGAGGCAGGACAAATGCATCAGACAAATAAGGCCATTTTCACTTCATGTTTGGTTTTGGCAGTTGATCCTTTCAAACCTAATGCCTAAATCTATTGCAAATAGTAGCTTTTCACATTGCATTTTCAATTCGATTGAATTCATACTTTCGCAATCGACAATAGAATGGATTGTTTTCTGTGCCAGTGATACTACAGACAGAACAATCAGTGCAAAACCGTACAGTACAATGGGAACACAACAGCACAGAGTCATACAGATGCAGGATATATATCTATCAATCAATCAATCAATCAATCAATCAAACTGTATTTATATAGCACATTTCATACATACAATGCAATGCGTTTGACAGAAAGTGAAACTTGTGGAATATACTGCATGGTACAGTACATGGAGCGGTCTGAAAAGTGCCTGAGGGAGAGATGGAGTATGGGGTATTGGGCCTGGGTTATTTAGGGTTCAGGATTTGTCCAACTGTGTGAAAAGGCTTGTTGTTGTGGTTGTATGCTTTGTAATGCCCTCCGGAGAGTCGGAGGAGCGTAGGTTAGGTGGGATATGAGTCTTCTGGTGGTTCTTTTCTGGTGTAATGAGGCAGTAGATGCTAGAGTAAAAAGTCAGTGACACTATTGTGTTCAGATGTGCATTTGATTTGCACGGCGGCGTGTCCCAGAATAGAGTGAGTTTCCAAACTGCCAATCCCGCAACATGACCCGGTCAGCACTAATGAGGAACCTGCCAATCAAAAGCTCACCTGAGAGCATACTGTGGATGTCTGCTATCTGCAGATTGAATCCCAGCTAAAATGTATATTTGATGATTATATCAAACAGGTCCTGTGTGTGCTACATTTTTACCATTATGAGAGCAAAAAGGAGACGTGTGGCTTTGTAAAAAATGATGATGCATCTGGAGAAGGAAAACAAAGAGACAGCCAAAAACTAAAAGCAAACCAAGCGAAAATCACGCGCGGACCTTGTTGGAAACAAATGACTACAGTACATACATCCACCAATTGCTATGTATAGCACACATCTCCTCTCCTCTCCTCTCAACTGCTATTGGATTATCAAAACCCAAGGATGGAGAGAGCAAGGGATAAAAAATTAAAAAGAAACCTGTGATGGAGACAGAGAGATAGAAGAAGAAAGAGAGCAGGAGAGAAGCGACATGCTTTGTAAAGTTAGCCTGCCATTCACAGGCTCTCTATCTCAGTGAGATTAGCATTATATTATAGCATTTGCCAGAGGAATTATGCTTTTTATCTTCAGTCATTGCCAGCATTCATTTACCATGCTTTTCATCTCTTATAAGAGAGCATACCATTGCACTTGTCATTAACTATAATGTAGATGAATAATGAAGTGTGTGTGTGCGTGTGTGTGTCTGTGTGTCTATCTCTCTCTTGCACGACACACAGAGAAACATACACTCACAAGTACACATACACAAAACCATAGACGAACAAATACACACATGGTTGTGGTACATACTGGGATGGACATGGCGTGTCCACACACAGACACACACACGCACACACGCACACACACACTCACACACACACAGATAATATTCATCCATCATCATTAGTGCTCTCTGATGCTGAACTTGGAATCCGCCCCCTCTAATTCTGTAATGACAGACTCTCTCTTCCCCAGCCCTGCACAGCCAGAAGTCTCTTTCTCTGTCTCTCTCTCTCTCTCTCTCTCTCTCTCTGTCTTTGTCTCTATCTCTCTTACATGCACACACGCACACACGCACACACACACACACACACACACACACACACACAAACACATACACACTTTCTCTCCATCTTTCACACTCAACATATCTTTGTCACTGTATCTCTCTCTCTTTCCCTCTCTCTGTCTCTTCCTCTCTGTAACTCTCTCTTTTGCTCTCTCCCTAACTCTCTCCCTCACACACACACACACACACACACACACACACCCCCACACACACCCACAAACATACAAGCACACATACAGGCAACCCTCTCCGATCTGTCCTCTGGCAGGAGTGACAGGAGGATCTCTGTGTTGCAGGGCGGAAGATGAGGCAGACAGAGAGGAGCGCTGTGTTTTCACAAGGACCTCCCCTGCATCCACTCTCCCCAGAGGAGGGGCATGATTGCTTGGGCAACTGCAGGCCAATGCCTCCCTGATCCCCCAGGAACTCCACCAGCCCGCGAAACAGATTGTAGACTTGACCCTGCACACTCTTTAGGTCTCTGCTTACTCCTACAAACAGCACGTCTCCCAGACAGAGGCTGTCAAGAGAAACACTCGGGTGTCCTGCTGTGTTGTAATGAGGCTGTATTTCTTAATGGATGTCTGCTAGGGGGGTCTGACAACCTGGTCTCCTGCTTTTTTTTTCGTCAGTGTTTGTGGAAAACAGGCAGCATGTTGATGTTTTGCATGACACACGTTTAGCCCCACTGTCACAGAGTAACATTCCACGTCAGTCATCCCTCAGGCTCATCCCAATCTCCGCCGCCACACACTTACCACACACACACACACACACACACACACACACACACACACACACACTTGCCAAACATACACCTACCAAACACACACACTTACCAAACACACACTTACCACACACACACTTACTGAACACACACTTACCAAACACACACCTACCAAACACACACACTTACCAAACACACACTTACCAAACACGTACACATGCCAAACACACACTTACCAAACACGTACCCATACCAAACACACACTTACCAAACACATACACATACCAAACACACACTTACCAAACACACACCCTTACCAAACACACATGCACACGCGCACCGATGCCTAATTAGACCCATCAACATTGTGTGGAAAAAAAGATGTAAAAAAACCCAATAACTAATGTGCTCTGTTGCAGACCGATAAATGTGCTTAGACTGCAGAGTGCCGTGGAGAGACGCATCTGTTTAAATTAATTAGACATCATATCTGAGGGAACACAGTGGATGCATGACAACAAGGCAGAGAAAAGTATTTTCGTGGCGTATCCGCGAGAGCAGGTTAACTGTATTTTTTACAATTATAATCAATGAGGGTTCTTCATAAAACGGTGCCCTTGCTGTGAATTCACCATGTCTATTTGAAGGTGATTCCTTTGGATACGAGGGAAGAGATATGAGGGAAGATTAGTAGGAAATTGCTTTTTGTTTAACTTAAAAGATGTGTTTTCTTTTCCTTTTTTTCACATGTGTACTGTACATGTTATGGATATTCTCAAGGTCAGCTCTGGGGTGAAGTAATCTCTATGTACAGATCTAGGATCAGTCTACCCTCCTAGAATCCAAATCTTAACCACTAGGCGGAAAAAAATATAACAGACCCCAGATTAGTGTCCAGGGGCAACTTCACCAGACTATGATAAACAAGTATTATAAAACTGTGCAGGTGTTGCATTGGGTCTTTGATTAAACTGCCCTAAGTGGGTCATTGCTCAGCATGCCTGGATTCAAATAAGAAATCATTTCAAATACTTTGCGGCGCTTGATTGAGTTTGCCTAGCACACACACCTCCTTGCAGGTGTCTTTGGTTCCAGCATGGCAGCAACAGGAAGAAGGGGAGATTAGAAAGCCTTTCACTGATCACTCCATCACTCAATCACTCCATCTATCACGGCCATCGACCACTGCAGGGGAGCATCTCCGGTTCATCGGTTCATAGGTTCAAACCCGGCCGCGAAACTAACGCAGAGGATCACAGCCCATCATTTTCTTGTTCTTTTTATCTACTGATACCACAGACTCCCTGCCATTTCTCTGCCCAAGAAGTCAAAGAATGAGACAATTGAAGGGAAATTGACAAACAGGATGCACTAAAAGCAGACTACATTTTCATCAAGATCGCTGGGGCATGGAATAGTGGTTTTTGTACATGTGGTAACTGGATCTGTGAAGGGTTCTCAGTGTGTGTGTGTGTGTGTGTGTGTGTGTGTGTGTGTGTGTGTGTGTGTGTGTGTGTGTGTGTGTGTGTGTGTGTGTGTGTGTGTGTGTGTGTGTGGTCTTTGTCTGCATGCATGTGTATCAAGCAGGGGGTTTGTGAGTGCTTGTGTGTGTGTATGCGATTCAGTCTGTGCAAGTTTGAGTGCTCACTGCATACTCACTCCTACTCAGTGTCACTGATGATCTCGGTCAGTGTCACTCAAGCATTGAGCCTGCTGGGAAGCAGTTCGCTGGAAACGAGCAGAAGGACACAAACATGCCCGGAGGCTTTGGGTGCCACAACACAAGGCCAGAGTTCAAACACTGGGCTCTGATTCACAGACAGGGCAGCCCATCCACCCTGGCACTGATTGACAGAGAGAGAAGCGTTTTCTGTCACTTTAAGAGCTGAGTGTGTGGGTCCTCTCCAGGAGGGCATGCAACAAAGGACAAATTTGTCTTTTCTTCTAAACTTTTTGGTGTTTTTTTTTTGGTTATTTGTCCTTAAAAAAAGAAGGCTGTTCCATGAAATGTCATTTGTCGACCACGCTGATAATATGCACATTTTACAAATGGTGACATTTGTTTACCTTCTAGTGAACATGATCTGAAGCTATACACAAAACAATGCAGTAATATATCTTTTGTTTTTTGGTTTAGATCTAAGGCAAGGCAGTTTTACTGATCTCATTAAGGTATTCATCATAAGCCATGTTCAATTCAAACAATTTCATTTGTTCAAAAGAAAAATCTAATAGTCTCACAATCTGGCTTCAAAGCCTTCTGTCCTGCTTAGCATAGCCAGATAGAGACGACCTGAGTGAATCTGAGCTCCATGATTTCTGTCACCTTGGACACAACCCTGACCACGCCACAGTCTTCCTGTGGACCAACATCAAAGTCAGCCTATTATATGTCTGAGTCAGCATAACCTGTCTCCAAAGTTCAACTGTGTGTGGCTGTCATTGGGTTTCTGTGGTAGATAAAGGCCTGGGAAAGGAGACTTTGGAATCCAGATCAGAGGATAATACTATAATCTATTTTGCAAGATGGTTGGGTCATTATGAAGGTTATGAGAAACGCTCTAGCTTTTTTAAAGGTTGCAGTCATGGCCCAGATCTGTGTGTGTGTGTGTGTGTGTGTGTGTGTGTGTGTGTGTGTGTGTGTGTGTGTGTGTGTGTGTGTGTGTGTGTGTGTGTGTGTGTGTGTGTGTGTGTGAGTGTGTGTGTGTAATATGTGACAATTAGCTGACGCTTTTATCCAGAGCGACTTACATTGCAGTGAGTGCATCCATTTTTCAGTATATATGGTCGCAGTGGGAACTGAAATCACCTAAGCATTGTTAGCGCCGTTCTCTACCAACTGTGTGTGTGTATGTGTGCATGTGTGCATGTGTGCCTGAGTGTGTTTGCCCATTGCGTGTGTATTGTATTGTATTTCCATTCTTACGTCCTGATATTTGCACTGTTGAGAGGAAGCCTGCACAGCATATATAAGCCTGGAATGACAGACTCAAACCTGGCCTTAAGGGGAGATGATTGATGTGAGGTAAAGCCAATGGCTGTGGGCAGTCCTTGTATTGTAAATGAAGGCCAAATTGGATACGTTGGTCCACCAGACCTTCTGAGCATTTGGGCGGAAGTGTCTGGGAACGAGACTACCGTGTAATCTGCCTTGATGATGTAATCATGAAGGTCTGTATTTAAAGAGCCACCATCAGCAGCTGATAACCAATGGTCTTACGCTTGCTGATGCTAGAGGTGCTTTTCAGAAGAAAGGTCCAATTCCTTTTCCCTCATGAGCCTAGTAACTTTCTGGAAATGGGAAGTGGAAAGGGCAAGTCTTGTGCACATACTGACACCTCATTTGTTCTGATGGACCAAACATGGAGGGAGTGAGGGAACTTTAAAGTCAAGTGGGCAAATCCAAAGAACCGTTTCACTGAGAGACAAGTCAGATGATCGTGTCTGATTTGAATTGTGACATGTCCGAATTTCCTGGTCGCAGCTCCTCTCCACTTGTTAGGTATGAGAGGTACTCCAAGGTGATATAGGAGCCTCAACCAATGATAATCAAGGATGCTGTCAATAATGGCAATGTGGAAGTTGCATTTGGGACTATACTTATAGAATGCTTAAAAGAACAGCTACATAAGGGGCGCTTAGTGGCGTAGCACACTAATGCGCTTACCACGTAATCGCAAGGTTCCTGGTTCGATTCCGACCCTCAACCTATCTTGCATGTCATCCCTCCTCTTTCTCCCATCCTTCCTGTCAATCTCTTCTGTCTCTATCCCAATAAAGCAGAAATGCCCTAAAAACACATATATATATATATATATATATATATATATATATATATATAAAAGAATAGCTACATAATACATTCAAATTCTCGTTTTGGATTCAAGGAATTGATGAAAAACTTGTGGAGCTCTGGCAGGACCAACTATCTAGAGAAAATGATCATGATCGTTAGAAATTCTATTATTTTGTAAGAATAGACTAATAGAAGAATAGACTCTCCACGCCTGGATATCCAAATGATCCTGATGTTTTTTTAGGGCTTTTTCTCTGTGCCTAAGAAGACTATATGGCTACAGCTAAAATGTCTTACTATTTTGTGGCCAGTGCCATTTCTACAGTTGTCCAACAAATTGAACGGGAGGTGTGAGAGGGGGCTCGGTTGCATCGCCCAATGGGAGAGCTACCATCGACTCTGCTTGTGCAGTGTACATTTCATCAAGACAGCGTGATGTGGATTATTCATCTTGTCAGTTGGAATCATCTGCGTTTTTGTAAAAATCGCAGTGTCCCCCTGGCTTTATGTATTGTAAGATGTATTGGTGTAAAAATACTTTTTGCCAAATTATATTAGTTCTGTTTGATTGAATGTAGAACATGTCATGGAATCATCTCTCCACTCACACTTGAGATTCTGCTGTTCTGATGTTCTGTTTGATGTTCTTGTATTGAACATGTCACATAATTTATAGCTTTTCTGATTCATGTAATAAATCCATTTTTTCCCACTTTCATAAAGAAATAAAAAAAAATATAAGTCAATTCCCCTAACTCTTCTGAAAAATGTATTTCACTTGATAGCTCATGTTTATTAGATATTTATGAAATGTGGGGGGGGAAAATGGGTTTTGCACCCCAAGTGAGTTTCCCAAAACGCTGTAGTTAAACTAGTACTTTATCTCTTCTGACAATCTAGGCCCACTCGTCCCCTAGACCAGAACAGCTTCATGTTGAAATATTTTATTCTGCTTTATCTGACCTGTGACTGCCTTTTCAAATGGTACAGTCTAGTGCTGCTTTGCCCCATCTACCCTCTGGCATAATCACATCAAACTCCCCTCAGGAATTTGAATACAATTATTTTTTGGAATTGTATTCAAATTACAGTTCCATTTTGATTTAAATTCTCTAAAAGCAAAGTTCTAAATTTGGCCCAACTCTATCCCTCTACTGTATGACTGTATCACATCCTAAGTGACATGTCTCCCGGTAGCAGCTGAGTGTGTTCCTAATGACATGTCTCTCCTGTCAACGCAGAGGCCCCGTTCAAGGAAGGTCACCCACAAAGAGAAAGAATAGGACACGGTGTGACATTGAGGTGTTTGGGGTGGGAACACTGCAGAGGGCTGACTGGAGTCAGAACACAACACGACCGCTTCAGAGACTCACTAATGGAGTCAGAGCACACTGCGGTAACTTCACACAGATATACTGCAAAATACAGGTCTTTCATCTAAGGGCTTAAGTGTGTATTTTTTAACATTCCCTCAATGTTCTTCACAGGGCTTGTAGGAATTCTCCCCCTTATGATTGGTTGGTCTATATACGCAAGTCAGAAAGACCTTAGGCATGTGAAGGCCTTTTCATCTCAGATAAAAAAGGAGGAATGCTGAGTTTGGTTGTACTCTCCTGTAGAGGAACAGCAGGAGAGTGTGAGAGAGTGTGTGTGTGTGTGTGTGTGCGTGTGTGTGTGTGTGTGTGTGTGTGTGTGTGTGTGTGTGTGTGTGTGTATGGAAAGGTGTAGACGTGTGCAAGAGTGAGAGTATTTTGTATGCATGTGTGTATTAAAGGCCTGCGTGCGTGTGTGCGTGCGTGCGTGCGTGCGTGCTTGCGTGCGTGCAAAAGTATGACTGACTATCACAGGTCTCTCTCTCACCTCTGCTTGCCTCATCTCCAATTCAAATGAAACAGCTCCACTCTGCCGTCTTCCTCACCCTTGTCTGTCATTTATTTTTCCTTTTCATTTCCTCTTCCTGGTCATTATTCACCAGAGGATTTCGAAAGCTCGCCGAGCACCAGCTCAGGTAGGGCCAGCCAATATCTCCTGGAGTGATGAGGTGACAGGAGGGGAGGGGGTGACAGGAATCTTTATACAAATGCTCTCATTTTTTGTGGATTGAGAGACAGCAGCCTCTAGTGGCCAAACATAGACACGGCATTGTCTGCATTGGGGCATTGTTGTACAGTATGTGCAGCCCACTGTCCCCTGGTGGCTGACTACAGTATTGCAGTTTGAAGTAAAGCCTCTGTTAATTTATGCCATTTTGTTAAACAAAGTGTCCTCCAATGGCATGCTGTGTAGTGTACTACGCTTGGGTTTAAACGGAGACTATATTCCTGTAGTTTAGTTGCTGATTGTTTACCTTGCAGTTTAGGTCAAATTCAATTGTATGGTTAATATATGATAATACAATATATGGAACAATTCATTGTCTCATTGAACCACAAAATCCTCGGCTTTAGAGTACCTCTGCGCTTTTTTCTCGTAGGCCTGAAGAGGTAGCCTCGTAAAACCAGCCAGATATCACAAGCTAACATTCTGTTTCACTTCACGTATCCGACTGGCCCCAAACTAATCCACAATGTAATTTACTCTCTGTTGACATTTACTGTCCGGAAAGTGTCATCAAAAGACATTAGAACGATCAGCCTTCTACATACAAACATACAACTGATTGTTTACATCCACAGAAAAGTAATGTGGTGGAATGCGGCATCCATAACCACGGCCATAACGATGACGATGGGCAACGCCCCTAAACAGTTTCAATCACAGAGGGGCCAGAGCGATACGTGAAGTGAATGTTAGCTCTCGATATCTGGCTGCTTTTATGAGGATACTGGAGAGGTGTGCCCCTAGCTATATAATAAGGTACATTTTTCAGAGACCCATGTTTCCTCACAAGAGCCCTCGAGGCAGAAGCCATAGAAACCCATCTACTGCATCATTAATGGCCAATCTTAACTGGCCAGAGCAGTATACCTTAATTTAATTGTATTTCTACTGTATATGTCGCTGTTAACAAACAATGTATGTTACTGCTCTAGGTCATCATATCCTGGGGCCATTGTTCACCCCCACTAGGCAAAATAATGAGAGAGCAGGATTGTGTAACAATCTCCTCACGGTTGTATTAGCCAAAGGCTTGTTTTCTAAAACTAAGTATGAATAAAATAAATACTTTCTAGTCCTTTTTGAGGATATTCGATGGAATTAAAAACAAGGACAAGAATGGTCTATCGCTACTTGTTTTCAGTGACTCCCATCGAATCCAAAAGGTTACAATAGTAGTGTAATTTACATGGTACCATTTCCAAAAGGGTCTGAGCTGTATCCCCAAGGCTAATGTTAAAAAAAATAAACTCATGTGGCCAGAGTACAGCATTCACTCTATCCTCAGATCATGGCGATGATTTTGTCAAACGGTTATCACCGACTAGATATGCCCGTTTAGTTTGTGTATTTCTCCCTCCACTGCAAAAAAAAAAACACAAAACTGAACTAATTTCATGGATAGAATTCAGGGGGACCAGCAAAATGAAAAGCAACATTCAGTTATTTTTCAGCAAAACTGTCAAATGATGGCCTTGGATTTTCCGAGCAGCAGCTGTGGTGTGATGGTGGA